>NW_026000093.1:37438724-37467853 GCF_001458135.2 Marmota marmota marmota | reverse complement strand
CCTCCGAGGCAGCCTCCAGCAGGGCGCTCGCAGGGAGCAGCCCGACCCTCGCAGGGAGAGCCGGACCCTCAGCCCCTCCGGCGCCGCCTTACCCGCCGGGGGCTGAGGCCACAGGGCAGCTGGGACGCCCGAGCAAAGAACACACGGCCCGGAAAAGCCATGTCACCTGCAGAACTCCGGCCGGAAGACTGCGGGGCTCCGGGGCGGGCCGGAAACTAAGTTCCGGGGGCTGGGCCGGGGCGGAGGCCCGCGGTCCCTGAGGACACGATCTCGGGGCCTCCGGGACACTTTCTCCCCGCCGCCTGGACCCAGAGCGTTTTGTCCAGCGGGAATAGCGGTTTCGGCGCCCCTGTTGTGGGTGGACGGACCCCGGCGCCGTACGAGGGTTTGCAAAATTGCACAAACGCGCGACACACCCCCGTTGCCCACCCAGTGCCAACACCCTTCTGGGTAATTTAAGTCTATTCCTTAAGTGCACGTTTAAGTTCGTTGTCGAGGTCGCGCTAACTCACATAGTAGCAGCAGAATAGTAACTCAGATTTAAAACAAGGCTTCCTTTTCCTAGGGAGAAGCGGCTGCAACCTTGCAGGACACACCGCCGCCTATCACCGAAATGCAGCCTTACTTGGACCTCCCGGACCAAAGGAACTGGTACACAACTAAAAATGCAAAGATCAACCCTGGAAGAACAGGGGTTTGAACTGACCAAATCCGTTTACTCGCCCCCCCGCAAATTTTTTTCCCTATTTTTGAGACTTGGAACATATGGGGGGGGTGGGGCTTCACAAACTATGGAGCATAGAAATACTGAAAAAATGTAAAGTTACATATATCATGAATGCATAAAATACACATAGCTAAGTCCTTTTTATCATGTACTATAATAAAATATGCACGAATCTATTTTTATTTATATATTTTTTATTTATATAAAACAGTAGAATGTATTACAACTCTTTATTACATATATAGAGTTCAATTTTTTATTTCTCTGGTTGTATACATAGTATACTCAAAATATCTCAGGTTTGTAAAGTAAAAACAGGCTAAGGTAGCTGCGCTGAAAACATACCTCATATTCAGCTGTATTGACTGTTAAGGAAGGAACCAGAGAAAACAGTTCACTCAGAGTCTTCAGAATGAGAGGTCTTGTATCACAACTCAACTTCGGAGAGAGGGCTTTCCAAGTAGAGCGAATACAAACAACCTGTGAAGCAGATTGAAGAAGTCAATATCTAACAAAACCCCAACTCACATCCAGGCATTAGTTAAGAATACCGTATTTTATTATATAGAGACAAGAACAAGAACATTCCTAGAAGATTTAGTAAGTAACTATCTCTCAAAAGAAAATTGTAATATAAGCTGTTGAAAANCACCCCTCTCACAATTCTATTTTTAAAGTTAAAATTTGTTAAAATAGGCGTGCAAACATGAACCATACATGGTGCCATTTGTAGTCAATAGAAATGAAAAACCAGTAAAGATTCAGTTTGAAATCACAGCTGCATAAAATTAACTGTAGTACATATTACATTACTTTGAAAATTATATAGCCACTTCCTTTTGCTATTTCTGTGAGCTTGGATGTCACCATCTTTTAGTTGATCTGCAGTTCACATTGCAGTAAAAAGTGATCTCTTCTCATGTTTTTTGTTGACTATAACATAATCATACAAAGTATGTGCTAATTGACTGTTTATGTTATTGGTAAGGCTTCCAGTAGACAGCAGGGTATTACTAATTAAATTTGGGGGATTTTCAGAAGGGGGGAGCTTTAATTTACCATTCTTTTATCTCCCAGATTCAGCACAATAGTGACCCTTCAACAAACATTTATCCAATGACTAAGTACTGATACTATTGCCATTTCCTAAACATGGACCATAAAAATAACTTAGAGAAAAACTTGTAGCAGCCATAGGAGCTAGTAAGGAATAGACTAGAGACATGAAAGAGAAATGCCATTCCAGAAGCAACAAATTTTGTCCTTTAGGAGCCATGGGATCTAACTAATGTCAGTGCTTGGGTTTGGGGTTTTTTGTTTTTGTTTTATTTTTTTATCAGCAAAGTTCAGCTTTTTATTGAACATGTTACAAGAATTAAGTCAAAAATGTCTTGACTATCTGTCTTCAGCAGATTCTTCAGATTCTTCTTTCTTTGCTGCCATTTTCTTCTCAGCTGGAGCAGCCCTGGTGGAGGGAGTAGGACGTCCTGCTGGTGCTGCATCAGCTGCTGGAGTAGGCCCACCAGCCCCTAAGTTGCTAATGTTGACATTGGCCTGGGCCTTTGCAAACAAACCAGGCCAAAAATGTCCAACATTTACACCAGCTGCTTTAATGAGGACATTGTTTTATCCTCCATGACAGTCACCTTGTTGTTGTGCAGGAAGAGAACAGAGTAGATGCAGGCCAGCTCAGAGACCGAGGCCATGGTGCTGTGAGGCATGGTGTCAATCGCCAAATGAAATGAAGGCCTCCCCCCAATGCGGCCTTAGCTTCATCCGAAGAACCAGGCACCTTGGCAGCCGCTGAGGAAAGGTTTTATTACTCATAGAAGCTAATATTTCTCAACATTGTTTTGGATGTCAGACTGTTCAACATCCTATAAATGTATTTCACTAATCCTCATAAGCATTCATGAAGTGTACATTACTATTATCAACATTTGGGAAACTGAGGTAGAGAGCAGTTAGGTAAATTTTTCAACTTATGGAATCAGATGGAATCTGAGCCCAACTCTGTCTGGCTCTAGCACCCTTGCTCTCAGGTGGAGTGTAGACTTGATCAACTACTGAGGTTCAAAGTGAGCTATATGTCTTGCTAGATGTGTAATGTTTTAACAGGTTATAAACCTGAGTTCCTTATCTGTGAAATGTAGATATTAAGAATTCACAAAGTTGTAGCTGGGTATAGATGAGATAATGTACTTAAAACACTTAGAACAGAGCCCAGCACATCAACAACCAGTAAACACTATTATGCACATAAAGAGTGGACCATTGTTAATCAAAAACTACAGGAGAAACTCTGACATCATTATTATAATAATGTTTCTTTTTTATGGAATAACAGGCTGTAACTATTAAGCAAATTTAACAAGATCATTACCAAGAAAATATACTATCTCATGGGGAAAAAAATAAGGAAGGGAACCTTCCCAGGGGAAGAGTGGGCCAGAAAAGTTGTGAATTTGCTCAAATACATTTTTGTAAACTGATTTTGGGTACTGTATATCAGGTTTGTAATTAAGAGTAATTAAGAGGCAATAATGCTTTTACCAAGGCATTGACCAAAAGCTAGCAAGAGGCTTACTTAGCCTTTTTAAGGAAAGATTTTATATACATTTCAAAGATAAAGAATTTACAATGACAGGTTGTATTATTCAGCTTTCCATCACTGTGACAAAATACCTGAGATAAACAATTTATAAGGAGCAAAGGCTTGGTTTGGTTTCAGATCATGGTCACTTGGCCCTGTTCCTTTGGGCCTGTAGTGGCATGGTATATCACATAGGAAGCACATGGTTGAGGAGGTCTATTTACCTCATAGCATCCAGGAAGTAAAAGAGAGAGAAAGGAAAATTCCAGAGTCCCAATATCCCTTTCAAGGCATGCTCCCAATGACCTAACTTCCTCTCACTAGTCCCCACCTCCTAAAAGTTCTACCACAACCTCTTGCTACCTTTACAACCCAGCAATGTCTTTCTCAAGGACATGAAAGCCATCCCTTTGAAATATAATCCACATGGAAGAATTCTCAAGGAAGACCTTGAAGATAGGAACCTAATATTTGACTGTTCTGACTCCAAACAGCAAACCTATCTCCTATCATTAAGCTAGGAGAAGTTTATTTTTTCTTTGGATCAAATCAATTAGCTACCACAGACCGTTATCCCAATTACCAAGTGAATTTAGGCTGAACTATACAACAAGTGTTACTGCGCACTTTTCAAAAAAATCCTGAGTTCAATTCCGAGTAGCAAGAAAAAGGAAATAAGAATAGAACAGATAGATTCTTATTTCATTCCTGATGTCAAGGGAAAATGATCAATAATTTATCTTAAGTATAATGTAAGCTGTAATTTTTTTGTAGATGTCTTTTATCAGGTCAAGAATGATCCTTCTATTCCTATTTTTCAGTGAGCTTTTGTCATGAATGAGTATTGAATTTTATCAAATGCTTTTTCTGCATCTACTAAAATGATGCAGAAAATTTTCTCCTTTTTAAAGAATTTATTCTGGTGAATTATGCTGATTTTTTTTTTTCCTCCAGTGTTAATCCACCCTTCTGTTTCTGGAATACAGACCACCTGGGTGTGGTTATTCTTTTTATAATACCACTTGATTCAATTTACTAATCTTGTATTAGGATTTTTGCATCTATGTTGGTAACAAAGACTGGTAAGCTAAGCTTTTAAAGTGGCATGTTTTTATTTTCTGTTACAGTCCGCTTTTGTCAACCAGAAATTACATGATCAAAAATGTGATCTCAGATGTTTATTTGGCAATGTGCAAGAGGTGAATGGTATCCTCTTAGGGAATGATGGGCCAGTAAAAGAACAGTTGGAAATGTAGTCTGCTCAGCATTTAGAATGGGATTAGATGAAAGTGGAACCTGATAAAATGGAGAATTGATTTAAACTTTAAAAAATATTTAATGTAATGAGTTGCCTTTCAGGTAAAATCCTTACCTTCATCATTATTGATCTAAGTAACAACCGAAATTTAAGACATTGCAAATGCAAGGAACTAAACGATCAGTTAGCGTATTTGATCAGAAGACTTCATCACATTGCTTTAGGGCTAATTTTAAAAATTATTTCCTTTCACAATCAGAAAAAAAAAAATCTTATATTTTATGAACACCTTAAAATAAAACCCGGCTTTCATTCTCTTAATGCAACACCTTTCAGTTCATACTGCGTTGCTCCTTACCACCAGGTGGCGCCCTAGCGCTCAATAGCATTCCCGCCTCATCCCTCGGTTTCCAACAGGGCTTGCGCGACTGCCGGGAGCGCGCACGTCCTAGGGTTCCCGCGCATTGCCCATGCTGTGATCGCGTGCACATCCGCTATCCGCTGCGAGGCAGCCGGTGGTCAACTCCAGTCCTGAGGAGCCGGACCCATGTGGAAGCTCCTTCCCGCTGCGGGCCGGGCCCGAGGTAAGGGTGGAAGGGAAAGATAGAGACCCGGCTTTCCCGGGAGCAGCTGCTGCGTGGAGTGTGCGGAGCGACGCTTCCGGTCCGCTCTCACTGCCTTCCGGCGCGGCCTCTGTGCCAGCCCTGGGATTCTGTGAAAGCGGGATGCGAAAGTCGGAAGTTTGCGTGAGGACGCCGCATTTTCTTCCGGGACGGTGCGGCGATTCAGTCCACACCAGACGGGAACCAGCACCTGCTCACGCGCCCTGATGGAGCGAGCCCCGGACGCCTTCCTTTTGGGACACCTGGTCGTAGGCTTTTAGGAAGAGATCACCAGGAAGTTAACAAAGCCAGACCACAGGATGACAAGGAAGCGATCTGTCTGGGGCAAAGCGTTTCTTTTTTTTCTTTTTTGAAGAACCACGTGGCACACAGGAAAACATGCTTTCAGATTTCAGACCTTTCCCCCAAAATAGCTGTACAGTGGGAAAAGTTGATTCCCCAACCCCTTTCCTGAACTTCTAGCAGTAGAGATTTTTCCTCATAAGTTACTGGTTGCCTCCTGTGTGTTGTTATTGGTTAATAGAAAGTTAAGCAAGTACCTATAATTGGGTCTTGTCTTCGGAAAGTTTACATTGTGACTGGAAAAAAAAAATCAATGAAGAGGCTAAATTGATAATGTCTGGGAATGTGAAGATAACTAGAACAAAAATACATAGAAGAGGGCATCCCTGTGGCTTGGAGTACTGCGATTTGTCCACAAATTTTGTGTTTGTGGACAAGTTAGGATTACGTTCATTTAAAGAAACCTGACTGGGGGACTGGGGTTGTAGCTCAGCAGTAGAACACTTGCCCAGCACGTAGGAGGCGGCCCTGGGTTCGATCCTCAGCACCACATAAAAATAAATAAAAGACGTTGTGTCCAACTACACCTAAAAAAATAAATATTTTAAAAAACAAAAAAAAATCTGACTGGTTCTCAGGTCTCCTGTAGGTGTGTTATAAGAAAAACTTAAGAGACCGCCAGGGCCTATAGTGCATCCATGTAATCCCTCCCACCTACTTGGAGGCCAAGGCAAGGAAGATTGCCAAGTTTGAATTCAGTCTGGGCAGTGCAGGGAGACCTTGTCTCAAAGTGATAGGATGCTTTCCTAGCCTATGCCAGACCCTAGCATTGCTGAAAGAAATAAACTTGGAACAAATTAAGTTGAGCAGAGTTTGAAGAAATAAGGATTTGTGGATCAAGCATAACCTTAAATGAGTAGATGTTCAGAGCGTTTCTTTCAGCCTCTTGGCCAGGCAACGTTTATGGACAGGAAAGGAAGCCATACAAAACAGCTTGATTGGTTCCACCTCAGCATTTGCCTGATACGTAACCATGGTCTGATCAGTTGACAGGCAGTCTGATTGACTGATACAGGTTAGGTTGTAGTGGAGTGTCATGAACTATTATCATAATCTGATGCAAGCTATAGATCAGTTCCCTAATCCAGTTTGTGTTGTGTGGTAAACAACAAAGGTTTTTCCTTGAAACTATCCAGGTTAAGAATCTGATTAACAGGCCATGTAGTCCAAACTGCTTTCCAGAATGGAGTTCAGGGCTTTCCTGGGCTCCTTTCCAACTTGTCTAATATAACTGCTCTAATCATCCTACAATTGTGGTAATGGAATCCCCTGCTCCCAGGCTAAATTTCACAAATCCCCAACATACTGTTACTCCAACAATGTGTGATTTACAATGTGTTTTTAAAACTAATAATCATTTCCTATTGATGCTATGTTTAACATAAAAACAGAATTCCCCCAAATCTGCACTTGAATCCCATCCAGAATTTATTGCCTTGATCTATATTATTTACTCCTAATCCATTTCAGACCTTTTATGTACCTGTTTATGTTTGAAGGCTTTTTCTAATCATTTAGTTTTATTAATTGTACAAATTAATGGGTTTCACTGTGGCATTTCCATATGTGCATTATCTTTTTTTTTTAATTGTACTAGGAAGAGAACTCACTTTACCACTGAGCTACATTCCCAACCCTTTTTATTTTCTTCTTATTTTTTTTTAATTCACTAAGTTGCCCAGATAGGCCTCAAACTTGTGATCCTTCTGCCTCAACATCCTGAGTTGCTGGGATTACAGGTGTACACCACACCTGGCTACACATGTGATGCTTTGTCAACCTTCTTTAATACCCTCCTATTTTCTTCTCCTTTCTTGACAGTCCATTTACTATTTTCAGGTCTTTTCTTTCTTTCCTTCTTTCTCTCCCAGCCCCGCCCAGTTTCTACATATCAGAGAAAACATGTAGTACTTAATCTTTCTGTGTCTGGCTGATAACCTCCATTTCTATCCATTTTCCTGCAAATAACATTTCATTCTTTTACGGCTGAATGAATTTCATTTTGTATATATACTGTATTTTCTTTTTATCCATTTCTTGATGGGCACCTAGGCTGATTCCCTATTTTGGCTATTGTGAACAGTGCCACAGTGAACATGGGTATGCAGGGCATGCTGACTTTACCAGGAGTTGTATAGCTGTGTTGTAACTTTCATACCTTTTAATTACTATGGCTTTATGGCATACATTGCCGTCTGATAGGGCAAGTTCCTGTAATACTATTCAAATTTTTCTTGGCTACTTTTAAACATACTTTCCTAATAAATTTTTGAATCTATGTAATTGAGTTCCAAACACAATATTATGATTTCTTGGTAATACATTAAATGTATAAGTTAATTAGGGGGAACATTTACTTCTTTCAATATTGTTTTCCCTTTAGAAAAATGATATAGCCTTTCATCTGTTTAGGAATTATTTTTTGTCCTTTATGGGGCTTTATTAGAAAACACAAGTTTGATATAAACAAAGTTGATTAACATTTAAACATCAAAAGTTTTATTTAAATATTTGACATCACATTTTCTGTACACACGTATATGTATGTATGTGTATTTACACATGTGTCTTCAATTTACTTTTTTTTTCTTTTTTTTTTTTTTGCTTAGGAGAACCATACAGACTTTTGACTGGTATTGAGTACATTGTTGGAAGGAAAAACTGTGCCATTTTAATTGAAGAGGATCAGTCAATCAGTCGAAATCATGCTGTGTTAACAGCTAACTTTTCTCTAACCAATCTGGTATGTTACTAATTTTATTTCACTAGTTTGAAGTAAGGCAACTGAAATCATTACAGATTATCTTGGTGCATATGAAAGTTCATTGGACCTTTTGTTTTCATAGAACTGGATTTTTTTAAGTTGTTGATGGACTTTTATTTATTTATATGAAGTGCTGAGAACTGAACCCAGTGCCTCACATGTACTAGGCAAGTGCTTTACCACTGAGCCACACCCCAGCCCCTGGATTTTTATCTTAATGTTAACAAAATTAAGTACTTATAATTTGGGATGGGGGTATTGCCCTGTGGCAGACCACTTGGCTAACATTGCATTTAATTAGCAATACTACCAAAAAAAAAAAAAAATCCTTATAGTTGGCAGTGGTACCAGTGATATTTATGTTTGAAGTTTCTGTGTTAGTAACTTACTCTTAGTGATTTAGAAACTCAGAGGAAGTAGAGCATGTTTGTATTTATTTTCTTAACATTTTGTGTTAGCTTTTTATCACTGTGATGAAATCTAAAGAGAAGAAGTTTTATTTTGGCTCATAGTTTGAGTCCATGGTTGCTTTGCCATATTGCCATGGACCCATTACCTCATAGTACATTATGGTAGGAGTTCTTGGTGGAGGTAACTACTCACTTCCATGGCAGCCTGGAAGCACAAAGAGCAAGAGCCAAGGTTCCAACGTCCTCTTCAGGGACATACTTCCTTTCATTAGGCTCATCTTTAAAGATCCCACCACCTCCCAGTGGAACCATAGGCTGACAACTGAGCCTTGAACACATAGACCTTTGGGAGGCACTCCAGATCCAAATTACAGCACATTTATTGAGTGGGTAATGTGTATCAGTCATCATACCAAGTCTAGGAATAGAACAGTGAATGATTGGACCTTCATGACTCTCCCTATGGACACAAGCATTTCCCTTATAAAACAAAATTTCACAGTAAAAAATCATTTTCTTGTACAAGGAAAGATCATTCTCAAGTATGCCACACAGCTCCTTTGAATAGCTTTGGTGATTTATTTATTTAATTATTTTAAATATTTTTAGTTGTAGATGGACACAATACCTTTATTTTATTTATTTTTATATGGTGCTGAGGATCAAACCCAATGTTTCATACATGCTAGGTAAGCCTGTACCACTGAGCCACAACCCCAGCCCCTTGATGATTTATTTTAATAACACAAATCGCTTGTGATTTATTTAATCACAACCATGGATACAAATGTATGAAAAGAGAAATGTATATAAATACCTGTGCTCACAATAATGTTTGTGGTACTAAAAAAAGGCAATCCATTATTTTGAGCAGTGACCACATATAGCAAAAACTGGGTTCATTTTGTGATATTTTGGTTTTGTGTCTGTTCTTTTAGGTATAGAGAAACATTATTGAAATTCCTACAGAAAAAGTAAATTATTACTATAAGTAAGAAACTCTAGCTTTTAACTCTTTATTCTTATTGGACCAGTTTTTACAATGTGATTTTGATCATTTAAAAAGGAAAAAAGAATTTTTTGGAAATGAAACTGACATATTATATGTGAAACAAACTGTCCCAAAACAAAAACTTCTAAAATGTGTGAAATCAGAGTCAGGAAAATCCTATAACATAGGATTATTAATATAATTGCACTGATTTTAAAAAAAGCCAATATATGTTATAAAAGCAGTAATCTGGGTTTAAGAAATTTTCTTAAGAAATTATTAATTGCCACTTCAGTGATTATTCCTGAAGGCAACCTTAAATTATATTGTCTACTTAGCTTTTGCTTGTTCAAAAAGTTATTCATCTTTTCAAATCCTTTCCTTGAAAATTGAATTTCTGAGTGGTAAAAGACTATAAATTATTTGTTGATTTTTTTTTCAGAGTCAAATAAATGAAATCCCTACATTAACGATAAAAGATAATTCTAAGTATGGTACCTTTGTTAATGAGGAAAAAATGCAGAATGGCCTTTCTCAAACTTTGAAGACAGGAGATAGGGTTACCTTTGGAGTATTTGAAAGTAAATTCAGGTGAGAAGTTTTAAATTTGACATTAAAATGAACAGTTTTATTTTATATCAAATAGTTCTAAAAGATAAGAGTATTTATGGATAATGAATTGAAAACAGGGTATCAATATAATTAAGTTCCTAGCACAGTAGTGAACCCTTGTGGTTATACATTTGTCAATCATAGGTAGTGATAAAAGTGAATGGCAGTTTGTGCAGGCTCTGAGAACCATAATGGGAGTTCAGTTGCTTGACATAGGTGAAAGTATAATGTTAACTTTGATCATTTTATCTTTACTGGAACTCAAGACTTAGGAAATGATAGTTTCATAGGTTATAAAGTTTAATGATACATAAAAATGTGATGTGAGCTTAAAGGTTTAAATTTCTAAAAATTGCCATGTCTATAACTATAATAATAGAACTTTTATAACTTATTTTCACTTACAGAGTAGAATATGAGCCTTTGGTTGCATGCTCTTCTTGTTTAGATGTCTCTGGGAAAACTGCTTTAAATCAAGCTATATTGCAACTTGGAGGACTTACTGTAAACAACTGGACAGAAGAATGTACTCACCTTGTTATGATGTCAGTTAAAGTTACCATTAAAGTAGGTGTTAAAATTTTTTAAGTTCTATAAACCTAAGCTTACTCACCTACTAAGCTTTTTGGTTTTTTTCTCAGTACCAGGGATTGAACCCAGAATCACTTTATCCCTGAGCCACATTACCCACCCTTTTTTTTTTTTTTTTTTTTTTTTCAGACGGGGTCTTGCTAAGTTGCTTAGAGCCTTGCTTAAGTTGCTAAGGTTGGCTTTTGAACTTGTGATCCTCCTGCCTTAACCTCCCAAACTGCTGGGATTATAGGCTTGCGCCACCACATCTAGCCTGTACCTATACACAGACTTTGAAAAAGATTTGCTTTGAAACTATCATATCTCTTAGTCATAGATTTGTATATTTCCACTCCCTGGCTTTATTTAGGTTCGCATGGCTTTTTGGATAACCTGTTTATTATCTGAGACAAGCAGAAGCACATAAAATTAGATTTCAGATTTTGATTTAGCATTTTCAAAAGGATTTGTGTTATCCTTTCACCATGAAGTTTAATGGAGTTCATAATTTGTGCTGTCTAAAAGCAAAGAGGCTTGTTTTCAAAATTAGCATGCCATGTCTCTTCTGTGAAGTTGTCTTCCTCCAGTTTCTGATATCGTTTTGTGATTTGAAGCTCTCTTAGTATTTTAGTATTTATTTGATTTAAGGCCCTAATCACAAAGACTTTTTAAGTTTTTATGTAGTTTTACATTAATAAATCTTCACAACCTAAAGATATGTAGATGTGTACCTTTAGAAGATGCTGATTATATGTTAAACAGTAATATATTTTGGTATGTTTTCAGATTTTGCATCTTCCTCAGATTTGTTTATGTCCAAATCTAATTGAAGAATGACATTGGGAGGTGATTCGTCTCCTTTTAAACAGGTTAACTATAGATATGTGGGATTGTTTTAGGTTAATATCTATATAGAGATGATTCAAAAATATTTTAATGTTCAATATAATTAATACAATTAAATATAAGCATTACTCTAAAGAAGTGTCATAGGCTTGCAGCTTAGATCAAACCTCAAGTTAAACTTGTACCTTGATTGGGGATACCTCTCATCAAGAATTTTTCATTGTTGCAAGTTTATGAAATTGATTCATATATTCAGCACATGAATAGCCTCCGTAGTACTAATTTATACAAATAAACCCACAGATGGTAGATTCATAAATCAGAATGTCTATTAATTTATAGTAGGAATATACTGTTACTGTGATTGGAATATTTGAGTATGGGCTCCAGGAAATCCCCATTAAGATAGTAAAGGTACTTAAGGAAATGGAGTAAACAATCATACACTTGTGTGGTAGGTGTAAAGCAAGATCAAAGGCAGTTAGATTATCTTGAGAAACTATACTGACTCCATGACAGAACTGAATAGTGAATCTTTCTCTATTAGACATTAACATGGTTTGCAGACTTTTTTCAATATTTTTTATCTTTTTCCATATTTCTGATTAATCATATGCCAAAAAAGAAAACATGGTCATTGTATTGTTTTTTGAAAAATTTTCCAAAATGCAAATTAACTTATATTGTTAAAATTATAGAATGTTAGAACCAAAAGAGAACCTAGAAGTACAAATTGAGATATGGAACAATTAAATAATTTTCCAGGAGTCACATGAGTTATGGTTTACTCAATCCAGTATTGAATTGCACATTACTACTTCATGCTGTAAGTTATTTATTTCATTCATATTGGAGGTTAGTATCTCAGATTCTGTTCTTGAGATGTGCCCTATATCTGCTTGTCCCTATTTAGGCCAGACCCTTTGTTATTAATAACATCCTTATAAACTCTTGCTGTATTATTTCATAGATTTATGCCCAGTCTTCTGCATTTTCATTTCCATTGCTCATAGTAATAGTTTCAGATCTTTTCAGAGTTTGTGACTGTATCTGATTTGAGGCTTATTTATTTCTTAATAGTCTCCTCTGCAGCAGATGCATTTTTTTAGGTCTACAATATGCTTTTCACATTTTAATGTTTTAAAATTGGAATATGTTTTAAATTGATTGATATTTTGTTACATGTCCCACCACCACCCCCTCAAAAGCAATTATTAAATTAAATTTGTGAATGGTTGATTTTATAGTAACTTGTATTCTAAAACTAAGCAATAACCAAATACATTTTATAAATTGTTCTTCCTTTATAAATTTAGGACTCTAAAGGAAAAACAATATAGAACAGTCTCTTTCTAGTTTATAACTTAAAACATTTTATTTTTTTTAAAAAGTTGATGTATGATCATATATATTTATGTATATTTTCTTCATTTTAGACAATATGTGCACTCATCTGTGGACGTCCAATTGTAAAGCCAGAATATTTTACTGAATTTCTGAAAGCAGTTCAGTCCAAGAAACAGCCTCCACAAATTGAAAGGTACATTAAGTATTTCAAATATAATATAACAAGATAGGACATATAAAATAGATGGCACTGATTTTATTTAGACTAATACCCTGTTTAATGACTATTTTAGTATGTAATAGTTGCTGTTATAATTCAGTATTGCTAATGGCAGTTTTTGTTGTTGTTGTTGTTGTTAGCTTATAAAGAAAGGATTCCTCAAATTCCTTGTTGGTTGTTTCTTATGTTCATAAAACAAACATTAAATAAATACTAATTACTTAAAGAAAAAAATGGAAGGAGAGTACATGGCCTTGAGATTTGGTCAGAAGAGCATATGTTCCATCATGCAAGAGGAACCCCTGAAAATGCATGATGCAGCAACCGTCTTCAGGAGCCATGTAGCACAGAAAAAAAATAGTAGCAGAGCTATGGCCTTGAGCATAGAGCTTGTTTCTTCTGAGCTTCAGTTATCTCATTTCAAAAGTGAGACTTATAATTGTCCAGCTGAGTTCTTAAAAGTATTAGTAAGAGTATACAGTATTTAAAGTCTGAGAATGTCACCTTGTTTAAAAAAATGGTTCATGTTGCTAATTGAAACAATATATGGGAAGATTCATAAAAGCTTTATTTTATTATTAGTTTGATGCTGTGTCAAGTTTGTGAACCATCAGTCTAGAAGATTTGTTCCCTCTATATTATGTTAGTGATGCGTAGAAGTAATATATATTGTCCTTGAGAAGGAAGATATTAGGCTTTTTATTTTTCGGATTGTATAGTTAGTCAATTTAATAGCACAAGAACTTCTTTACTTAAAAATGCATGTCAGTAGATTACAGTCTATATGGCAGAGTTTTTAGGTACTATAAGATTGAATAATGCCTAATTCACTGTTAACCAGGAAAGTCTATTATATTAGCCCATATTTGATGATGAGCATTGATGATCAGGTTCTTAATATTTTAAAATGCCTATCATTTGCCTTAATAGATTTCTACACCTATCTGGATCTATTTTGATATATTTGTTGAAAATTTCTCGGTACTCAGTTACTGGTAGAAAAAAAATATTTTATTTAAAAGCATTAATTAGTTATAGAAACGATAGGAAACTAGTAATAAAAATGATACAAAGTTTATAGGAAATAAACTTACGTGACTTTTTTTTATATTTTTAGTTGTAAATGGACTTAATACCTTTATTTTATTTTATTATATTTATTTATCTATTTCTGTGTGGTGCTAAGGATTGAACCCAGTGCCTCACACATGCTAGGCAAGTGCTCTACCACTGAGCCACAACCCCAGCCCCTGAGTGACTCTTTTGATTACATGAATAATGCTTCTTTAGTTTTGCAAAAGCATGATTACTAATCCTATATTTAAGTTAGGAGGCAAAATATATTTTTACCCAAGAAAAAGTGCAGTCCTGTTTAGTTCAGCTATATCTGTATCTTTGCACTATCATCAAAAAGCAGTTGCAGTTTCATGTACCTAACATGATTTGTGATAATTCATTTCATAAACCATCCTCGTGATGCTAGTATAGATGAAGTCATTTTTAAAAGATTCTGTTTAAAAGGAGTATTTAACTTTAATCATCTGTATTCTAACAAGGGACATTTATTAAAATATTCTATATGTCTGAACATATGGACATTACTCCTTAGAAAAGGACTTGCTTTTAATTTTTTAAGGAGTGCTTAATATATTACCTTATTTCAAAAAAGTATTGTTTTTGGAAGATACTATTAGGACATCAATGGGTTAACACTGTGGACCCATTTTCCATGGGTCTCTTGCATTCATCCCCAACTTCTTAGATATGCCAAGAATATAAATCCCTGACATCCCTTTACACAGTCCACTTCTCAGTTATGTTTATAGTGAGAAACCTTGAGAAATGAAATAATGTCTCCCTCTTGGGGCAAAGAGCAGGCTTGCTTATAACTAGTTATAAAAAGCATAATTTCTCAAGATCATTGTTCCTCACTTTTGCAACGAACTACTGTTATGTGCCTTCTTTGTTTTCCTTGTAGAACTTGGATAGGAGGAGATCTGCCACAAAACTTTCAACCTTTTGTAATTCATGTAATCTGTTTGAATCATATATATTTAATTTATATCTTGTTATGATTATCTACCTTGGATTATTTTTATTTTGAGAAAATAAAGACAATTCTGCTGTAATATGTGGCACCTTTCACCATATTTTTTAAAAAGGGATTTAGATGAGTTTTGTCATTTTGTGCCAGATAGAACTCTTAATTGTTTTATTAAATACTAAGATAGTATTAATGAAATTGAGTCTTTCTACTATCAAATAGTCACATCATTTACTAATTTAATAGTAAACATACAGAGTGGTATATAAAGTATTCTTTAATTATTTTTACAGTTTTTACCCACCTATTGATGAACCAACTATTGGAAGTAAAAATATTGATCTATCAGAACGACAGGAGAGAAAACAAATCTTCAAAGGGAAAACATTTATATTTCTAAATGCCAAACAGGTAACGTTTCCCAAAGAAAACATTACAGAGTAGGGCTCGTTAATACTTTTCATGATAGTTATTAATAGCATTTCATTTGGGAGCTTAGTGTAGCTTTGTGAAGTACAATAAAAAACTGCCCAGGCACCAGAACCTACCAGGTAATCCTGTGTATGATTACAGTATTTCTTATTACCAGTTAAGCTTATATAAATAAACTGGAGAGGACAGAAAACTTATATCTTAACTTGTTCAGTTGGTAAACATCCATGGAATGTCTTCTGTGTACCAAAATGGAGATTCCAAGAGTTTATGTTGTAGAGAATTATGCAGGTAAGTTAGACTGTGTGGTAAATGTGATGAAGTACAGGCAAGGGAATTATTAAGAGGGCTGCAGAGACACCTGCTGAACCAAGAATTTTCCCAAAGTGGAACCTCAAGTTGCCTATTCAGCAAGTAGAACAAATTCTACTTCACATCTCCAATCAAATTCTTACATATTAAGAATGTACTAAAAAAAAAGGAACTACGAATGTTGCATCACTTTTTTAAATGTTTCTTTTCATTTTTAGCATAAGAAATTAAGTTCAGCAGTCATTTTTGGAGGTGGAGAAGCTAGGTTGATAACAGAAGAAAATGAAGAAGAAGATAGTTTCTTTTCAGCTCCTGGAATTTGTGTTGTTGATATAGGAATAACGAATACACAGATCTTAATTCCTGATTCTCAGAAAAAATGGGTCCATTCAATTATGGATGTGCTCCAAAGGTACAGAATTATTCTTCATTAGTTAAGAGAAAAAATGCAGGGAGGAGATTTTGCATGTAATTTTCCTTATTGTGCTTCATTTTAACAGATAGAAGAATTATTATAAAGGATGTAACCTGTAATATACATGAGAACTGATTGTGACTTGATATGCTAGAAATAGAATATCTGTGTACATAACAACTTGATCTCAAGATTGTTTGCCTTTTTATACTATACAATTTGTAGAAACTTCTCTTTAAATTAGTAAAGTAATAATAAGTTTTTCTGTAGAATATGTTGCAAAGTGAACATTCAGAAAGTGATTTTTTTTCTGAAATTGGAGCTGAAATGTATTTGCCCCTTGATGTTTATTACCAATTAAAATGCATATAAAATTTCTATCCATCTTATATGAGTTCTTATGGGTAAGTAGGTGGAAAATGTCACATACCTTAGAATGGTGTTTATAGTGGGGAAGGAGAATATAAAAGAGCTACAATCAAGTGTTTGTTTCCATACACTTTTTTTTCTTTTGTGGTATTGAGAACTGAACCTAACTCCACTATTCGGCCACATCTCCAACCCTGTTTATTTTTTATTTTGAGACAGGATCTCACCAAGTTGCCCAGGCTAGCCTTAGACTTTTGATACGCTGACCTCAGCCTCCCAATGAAGTGGAATTACAAGTGTGCACTACCACACTTGACTTCCTTAAACTCTTTATTAATCATAATATTAGCATTGTTGAAGCCAAAAACTAATAGAAATACCAGACTTGGCAGTCTGTTGATTAAATTTCTTTTCACCAGCAAAAAGTAGTTGAGTCCCAAAATGGAAAGTCCACAGCCAGCTTTCTCCAAAAGACACGTTTCCTTTCCCAGAAGTCCTTCTGATTATGGGAATTGGCTTTTTTCTAAATAAAAAGTTAAAATTTAGTCATCTGTCCTGTAAGTATTTTACTTATTGAAGATGTGTTAACTACTGTAAAAGTAGATTTTGTAACAAAGTTACACCAATCTACTACTACAACAAAAATGTACTGTATTTTTTGAGAACCTTAGATGAAATTTGGGAACTCTGCCTGTTACTAGTTATTTTTTTTTTTTTATCATCTCCTTCCCTCATCTATTTCCTAGGCTTGCACAAAATTGGATGAATTTATAAATGATACATTGTCATCATCAAATCATACACAGTATAAAATCTTTTGATTTAATAATTATATAATTAGTTACTTTTAATACTGCAATAAGTATTTTAAAATCTGCCACTTATAATACATGATAGATAGTTGATCATTCTGAATCCTGGGATCTTCATTTATCTGCTTGTACTTTTTGGGAGTGGGTGTATGTGTGCATGTTATTAGGGTTCTGGCCTAGGGGCACTTTTTAGTTTTTTTTATTTTGAGAAAGTCTTGCTAAATTGTTAAGCTGCCTTCAGACTTACAATCCTCCTGCCTTAGCCTCCTAAATTACTAGGATTACAGGCATATACCACCACACTCAATTTACCTGCTTGCTTTTGTGTAGTTTTATAGTTTTTTTTAATGTATTCCTAATATGGATTTGTATATGTCTCTTATATTTAACTTTATAAAATGGTTATTGTGCTACATGTAATCTTTGGTTTTTTTTTCTCTCATTTCAATGTTATGTTATAAGTATTGTGATACATGTTGTAAATTATTTGTTTCTATTGTAGAATATGTTTCACTTTGTGCATATATTAGTTCATTTATTCAGCCCCCAGATTTGTTATCTGGTTTTGAAACCTTGTTTCCAGATTTTTAAAATTTTAAACACTGTTATCATTTTTTGTACCTTCCCTATTGGTACTGGTACAGATTCTTTTTTTTTTTTTTAATTTTGTTTTATTAGCTTATTTTTTTACATGGAACTGAGGGTCAAACCCAGGAATTTTACATTACATGCTAGACAAGCACTCTGCCACTTAGCCATTACCATAGACCCAAGATTTCCTTTTAGAAATATTTCTAGTTTTTTCTGTTAGTTGGATGCTAATCTTATAATGCGGCGGGGGCGGGGGTGCATGGGATAAGTGAAGGAACTTTTGATTGGGCAAAGGGAACGGGGTATGGGAATAGGAAAGATGGTGGAATGAGATGGGCATCTTTAAATATCCTAGGTTCATGTATTACTTCACGAATGATATGACCCTACTTTGTGCACAACCAGAGAAATGAAAAATTGTGCTACATTTGTTTATAATGAATTGAATAGCATTCTACTTTCATGTATAACTGATTAGAACAAATGAATAAAATTTTAAAAAATATTTCTAGCCAACAGATATGGTGGCCCATTCCTGTCTGTAATCCTAGTGACTCTAGAGGCAGAGGTAGAAGGATCACAAGTTTGAGATCAGTCTCAGCAACCTAGCAGGGCACTGAGCAACTTTGCAAGACCCTGTCTCAAAATAAAAAAGAGCTGAGGATGTGACTCAGTGGTTAAGCATCCCTGAGTTCAGTCCTTAATACCAAAAAAATGTCTGTGTTATGTGTACATACAATGTGCACATGCACATTTCTAGGACTAGAATTGCAGGATTATATGAATGCTGAACTTTGTTTTTCATTTTACATTCCTACCCACAATAGAAGAGATCCTTCTAGATGCATATCATCTTTTTTTAATGTATAGTTTTATTGTGGCTTTTTTAAATAGTTTTTTTTTTAGTTATGCAGGACAGTTCAATTCATTTTCACATAATTATATTAGCATGGAATATATCTTGTTCTAATTCACACCCCAGTACCTCAATACTTGGTATTGTCATGTTTTCATTTTTACCAGGTGAATGGATTTATAATCATTGCTTACTGTGGTTTTGATTTGTGTTTTTCTGATCACCAGTGATACTTAATTCTTCACACATTTATAGAACATTTGTTTTTCTTGCTTTGTGAAATACCTGTTTATGTCTCTTGTCCAGTTTTCTGTTAATCATGTTTTTTTCCTTCCCTTTTCTTCTTGTGCAGAAGGTGAAGTTTAGGGCTTTGAAAATGCTAGGCAAGCACTCTACCATTGACCTATACACCCAGCCCTGTGTTCTTCTTTTTACTACAAATTTACCCAATATTCTTTATACTAAGTTTATATTTTCCTATTTTTATTTTCCTCAGTTTTAGTCATTGGTGTGTGTATATTTAGTTATATAATTTTATCATATGTATGTCTATATTCATCACCAGGGTCAGCATACAAAATAGTTCCATCCCTCATATTGTCTTTTTATGACTATATCCACCTCCAAATCTCCTTTCCCACTATTCATTCCTCATCCTGAAACCATGCCCACCACTTATTTATTTTGTTTCTAACATTTTTTTTTGACGCCAGGGCGGGGGTTTACCAGGGATTAACTCGGGCACTCGACTGCTGAGTCACATCCCCAGTCCTATTTTTTATATATTATTTAGAAACAGAGTCTGAATTGCTTAGTGCTTCACTTTTACTGAGACTGGCTTTGAACTTGCAATCCTCCTTCCTTAGCCTCCCGAGGCTCTGGAATTATAGGCATGCACCACAGTGCCTGGCTTGTTTCTAACACTTTGTCTTTTTTTTTTTTTTTCTTTTAATTTACTTTTTTAATTGTAGTTGGACACAATATCTTTATTATATTTATTTATTTTTATGTGGTGCTGAGGATCCAACCCAGGGCCTTGTATAACACTTTTAAATAAATAAAATGTATTTAAATGAAAACCAAGAGCATGTAATCTTTTGGGATTGGCTTTTTTTCACTCAGCAAAAATCCTCAGATTAATAGGTTGTATCAATAGTTCATACTTGTTTATTGCTGAGTAATATTCCATGGTGTGAATACCATAGTTTGAATCATTCACTATTGAAGGAAGTTTGCCTTGTGCATAGTTATTGTTACAATAAAGCTTCAGTTAACATATACAGGTTTCCATGTGTGTGTGCTTTTTGATTTATAGCAAGTTTTTCTATTTTCTTGATGTTATATTTCTTTTTTTCACTTATGTGCATTGCAAAATCTGTTACCACTTTATAACTTACCTTTTGCAGTGGGATAAAAAGAAAAGACATCTAATTTTAATATAGTAAAAATTAATATCCTTTTATTGTCAGCACTCTTTTTGTTTTGTTCATAACATCTATTCATAGATCAAAAAGATATCTATATGTTTTTACTAGTATTTTGATATTTTGATTTGAAATTTTTTAATTTATTCATTTATTTATTTTTGGTACAGAGGATTGAACCTAGGGAACCTTTACCACTGAGCTACATCCCTAGTCCTTTTTATTTTTGTTTTGAAACAGACTCTTGCTAAGTTGCTTTGGGTAGCCTTCAACTTGGTATCCTCCTGCCTTAGCCTCCCATGTTGCTAAGACTATAGGTGTGTGCCACTGCTCCAGGCTATGGTGCTTTTTTGTGGGGAAGGGTTGCTGGGGGTTGAACTCAGGGGCATTCAACTTCTGAGCCATATCCCCAGCTCTATTTTGTATTTTATCTAGAGACAAGGTCTCACTGAGTTGCTTAGCACCTTGTTGTTGCTGAGGCTGGCTTTGAATCCTTCTGCCTCAGCCTTCGAAGCCACTGGGATTACAGGAGTGCACCACCATGCCCAGCCAGGCTATGATGCTTTTTAAAATCTTGTTTTTTTTAGTGTAGTATTGTTATGATTGCACATATAATTGAATCGGTACACACAAAAAACATGTTAAGTATTTTAGACTAATACAACCATATAAAATGTCTTTACAATGAGTATTAAAAGACATTATGTAGCTTTTTGTTAAAATTTTAGGTACAGTTTTAAAAATTTTTAAATTTTAAAAATTATTTTAAAATTTTATTGAATAGGGCTGGGTTATGGCTCAGCCGTTAGAGTGCTCGCCTAGCATGTGTAAGGTTCTGGGTTCAATCCTTAGCTCCACATATAAAGAAATAAAATAAAGGTATTGTGTCCACCTACAACTAAAAAGAAATATTTTTTAAAAATTTGATTGAATATTGCTTGTTTTATAAAATCAGTCATTCATATTACAGAACAAAAGAAAATAAATTCGTCAGAAGATTCCTTTATTAAGATATCTTAATATATATAAATTTGGTAAAATGACTTAACTTATTAAACTTATACACATGTATAGATGTAACTTACACATAGTTATTTGTGCTTCTCTCCCTCCTCCTCTTCTTCTTCTCTATTAAGTTTTATCTTAGATTCATAGTAATCATAAATTTGTTTTTAAAAGTTCATGTTGTGGGCTGGGGATGTGGCTCAAACAGTAGCGCACTAGCCTGGCATGCGTGCGGCCCAGGTTCGATCCTCAGCACCACATACAAACAAAGATGTTGTGTCTGCTGAAAACTAAAAAATAAATATTAAAATATTAAAAAAAATTATCTCTCTCTCTCTCTCTTTAAAAAAAAGTTCATGTTATTTCATCTGTGTATTACTCTTTTTATTCTGAAAATTATTGAATTTTAGAACTATTAAGATATGTATTCTTTCCCCTAGCTCCTTAGTTTACAAGCGAAATTAACTGAGTTACTAACAGGTGATGGACCTACCCTAATAATGTTTCCCAGTGAGTAAGCTAGTGCCCTATGTATTTTCAGAGTCTGTTCATACCATAAAATTCTGATATGACTTTGGGAGGATAAAAAATTTGATTCAGTTTGACACCATTTCAATAAAAGTTGTTTTAATATATTGTTATGCTTAAACTATTTTTTTTCTAATAGGCAAGGTCTTAGACCTATTCCTGAAGCAGAAATTGGATTGGCAGTTATTTTCATGACTACAGAAAATTACTGTGATCCTCGGGGCCAACCCAATACAGGTAAGTAAAGCATTATCTTATTGGTTTCTTAGCAACATTATTATGTACATTGATGATAGATTATATGCACTTTAGAGTTATACCTGCCAGGTATGACTGTATTCACTTTCCTTTAAAACTCAACAGTGTATTCATTTGTTTATTCATTCAATAAGTATTTCTGCTGTGTATTAATCACTGTTCTAAGATGTTGAAGATTCTAGTTGTGAATAAAGTAAAGAAGAGCACTATTCCTGTGAACTTTTTACTCTAAAGGTCAAGATTCAAATAGTGAACAAGCAGAAAAACACACACACATGATTCCAGATAGGGCCATGTATAAAGAGGAAGGCAAAACAAGGTGATGTGATAGTGACTGGAAACAGGTTTTAGAGAGGTAGTCAGAGAAGATCTCACTGAAGATGTGACATTTGAGCTTCATGCAGCCTGATTGATGAGAAAAGGCAATTATGTGTGAATCTGGCATAGAATCCCACACAGAAGGAACAGATCACTCTGGTGTGGAGAATGGATTACAGGGGTCCAAAATAGAAGTAAGGTTATCAGTAGAAAGCTATTGTGGAGTTACTCAGAGATGATCATTGTTATTCCTTTATTATATTCAGCCCTCTGTTTACCCAGGTTGTACATTTGAGAATTCTAACAAAAATTCTTCAGTCAAAAATATTTGGGAAACAAAAATATTATATCTATTTTATCTATACTGAACATGTACATACTTTTTAAAATATTTTTTTAGTTGTAGTTGGACACAATACTTTAAAATCAATATTTTATTGATTTATTTTTATGTGGTACTGAGGATTGAACCCAGCACTTCACACGTGCTAAGCGAGCGCTCTACCACTGAGCCACAGCCACAGCCCTCAGAAGTTAATTTATAGTATACAGGAAGTTGTGTATAGGTTTTATGCAGTACTATACCATTTTATATAAGACTTGAGTATTTTGGATTTTAGTATACATGGGTGGGGGTGAGTCGAGAGTAAGTGCTAGAGCCAATCATCTGTGGATAATTAAGGATGAGTGTATATTCCTCTGCCTTTTATCTCTTTTTTATAAATAAATTGATACTGCCATTATAAAGATCATTCCTCTATTGTTTTCTTGCTTTTTTACCTTAAAAATATTTTCATTTTTTCTCTCTAATCACTGCCTCTTCTTTGCCTAGCTACCAAAGCATTCAGTCTGATTCTTGTGCACATTTATTTGCTTTCTGGTTTCTTTCTATATTTATTTCATGAAGAGTTATTGGACTTTGGCTAATAGACAAGTTAGAGAACAGTATCATATCATTATTTGCTACCGGGGGGCAGGAGTATCATTTACACTGTAGTCCATCCAATGGCACCTATGCAGTTGGGCCATGTACCTTCTGAGTGTTCGACAATCTTAATTTAAATGGATAAGGAATGTGTTAAGCTACATTTTGGAAGAAGTGAACCATTTAGGGCCTAATGACCAGGAATTAATTAGGTGTGTAGGTCATTAATAATTATTAGTAGTAATAATAACTGCTGTCTTTTGAGGTGCAGATACCAAAGTTAGCATTTTATATACATTGCTACAGTTTAATTTGAAAAATAATCCTGTGAAGAAAGAGGATATCATATGTATTTTATAGATGAGGGAACTAATGTACAGAGAGTTTAAGAAATTAGCCAGTGGTCATATAGCAAGTAATTAATTCAAATTGACTCTTAGGTCAAACCTGTTAAGACATTATTACACTGCAGTACAAAGCGCTTGTGTTTTCATGTTTGAAGTTTGGAGAAATGATAGTGTGAGATGATTGGGAGCACTGACTAGAGACAACCAGGTGCAATATTACCTAATTAATCCTCTCAGCATGGCACAGTTTTAACAATTTTAAATGATCAAATGTCCATCTCGTGTCTAGTAGTTGTGATATTTTTCTTTCCACTTTTATGATTTATAGGATTAAAGACGACGACTCCGGGACCCAGCCTTTCACAAGGTTTGTCAGTCAATAAAAAACTAATGCCAGTGGCTTCAGTGAATACTACAGCATATGTAGCTGACACAGAATCAGAGCAAGCAGATACATGGTAAAGCTTCTTTGTTAAAAATTATTGCTATTTTATGAATAAGTTAATAGAATATTCAAGAAGTCAAGTCAATATCTTTAGCAAGTCATCTCTTAGGAGTTAAAGTCTGGGAGTATGAGATGCCAGGAAAAATCATACCGTAGGACAGGAATCAACAAATTTTCTGTAAAGGACCAGCAGTAATATGGCAGTGTGGGCCACTGGCTTCTATTATAACTATTTAACTCTGCCATTGTAGCATGAAAGTAGTCAGAGACAGCCAGCATATAATTGAATGTGACTGTGTTCCAATAAAACTTCATTTACAAAAAGAAATAACAGACCTGATTTGGCCTATGGGCTGTAATTTGTTAATTCCTGTCATAGGATAATTTGTTTCATACCTTACAAACATACATGGAAAACTGAAAGAATTATAGTACTTCATTTGTAACTGGTGAAGTAAGTTTGAAACTTGTAGTCTCCACCTATCTGCAGTTTCACTTGCTGCAGTTTTAGTTACTTGTGGTAAACTGTGGTCCAAATATATTAAATGGAAAACTCCTGAAATAAATAATTCGCAAGTTTTAAATTATATTTGTATCTGAATAGCATGATGAAATCTTTTACCATTCTACCCAGGATGTGAATCATCCCTTTGTTTAGGAAATTCACACTCAATATGCTACCCATCTGTTTGTTGGTCACTGGTAATCATAATGGTTATCAAACTGACTGTCTTGGTATTGCAGTACTTCTGTCTAAGTAATCCTTACATAGTATCCTCACTCTTCATCACAATGCCTACATTATTCATCTTTTACTTCATCTCATCACATAAACATTATTCATCTCACATCACAAGAAAGCTGAGTACAGTATTTTGAGAGACACTCTATTTGTGTAACTTTTATCATAGTCTGCTGTCATAAATTATATTACTAGTTTTTAGTCTCTTTATCTAATTTATAAAGTAAATTATCTTAGTTGTATATGTATAGGAAAAATGTTTATATAGTTTGGTACTACCATTGGTTTCATGCATTTATAGAAATGTCTTGGAATGTATCCCCTAAAAAGATGGAGATGGTACCATGTGTATATCTGTCTTGTATTATGATTTTGTATAGTTAAATATTACTTTTAATTTTTTAGATACTTGATAGGGTCTGCTAACTATCTGAATAGTTAATATTTGTCCATGAAGTTATTAATATTTGTCCATGTCAGTGGTTATTTGAAGAGGGATTGTAGGTTTGGTTTTGTTTTTTAATGGATGGGATTAGCTATTTTGTATTCTATACTAATTTTCATTTACAATGGTGTATTTCAAATATTCCATATTGAAGTATTTATATTAATGTACTTAATGATATCACTATATTAGATCATATTTATTTTAGTTTTTACTACCCTCATGTTTTATATTCTGTCCAGATTTAACTTTTTAAAGGTTGGATAGAATCATATCAGTTCATCTAAAGTGATCTAAATACCCTATTATATGTGACACTATAATAATAGGAATAATAGGAGTTTATTATAATTTTCCAGTTTTTATGAAGGTACTTTTACATAAAAATACTAAAAAAAATTTCTCAACAAAATAAAAATCACCTGGTATTATCACCTAGTTTCATTTATAATAGGATACTAGGTTGATATTCCTTGTTTACTTGACAGTCATTTTGGTAGACTATGCCTCTATATATGTGTTATAGGGGATGAAGAAGAGTAAGATACCAACCTTTTTCAAGGCACTTAGATGACAGAGGAGCTGTTTTCTTGGGATAATATATTGCCCAAATTATTATCTAAATATAATCTTATAAAGTTATATTACAGTAGAACTATTTAAAGATCTTTGTTTCTGCATAAAAGTTGCTATGAACTTTACCTTCTGTTCTTTTGTTTTTCCACAGTATGTTTTTGAATGAAAGGCCAAAAGAAATAAGTATCTCCAAGATGGAACAAGAAGTCAGAATGCTTTCACAAGAAACATTCACTGTACAGGAACCTTCCAAAACAAGCTCCAATAATAACAATATAGTATTAAATACTTTGGTTAGGACAAAAGTCCCGAACTATCAGCTTTCACCAACCAAATTCCTAGGTGTAAATAAAAGTAGAGATTGGTCTTCTCAACAGCAGCAGACAAACTCCATCAAAAACTACTTTCAACCATGTGCCAAAAAAAGGTATATTTTTAATAACATTTTTTTCTTGTGCCTCTGAAAAAAATTAGCATTTTTTATATTACTGTAGTAGAGTATTTGAGTCTGTTATGCTCTAGTGTGCTCCTTTGGAAAGCTCTGGCCCCCTAGCTCCTTCGCTCTGAGAAGTGCCCTAATTTCTTCCTTTATTAAGACCATTAGACAGATTCTTCTTCATCTTTCTTCTTCTGTACCTTAGCTTATCTGCTGTTTTGTTTGCTGCACTTCTTTTGAAGAAGAGTTTACCCACACCTGCATTCCAAAATCACCTTTTTTGCTTTTTTTCCCTTGATAATCTCTCTCACAAGGTAAATAAAATTTTACCTTATTATATAATCTTTGGTAGTTCTCCTCTGTCTTCCCAAATGAATATTGTTGATCCTTATTTTCAGTGGCTTATCAGTCCTTCCCTTGCCATCTGTTTGTGTTGTCAGCTCCCTCCTTCAAACTCTGATCACCTAAGTTACTACAAAAACCTCTTGAATAATCTGTGTGCCCAGTATCCTGACATTACTGTTAATAGTACATCACCTTTAACTCTTTAATACACTATAAATTCATTAAGCTTCTAGATAGTAGATACTCAAGTCTGTGTCTTCTGTGGACTTCAATACAATTTGCATGCACAAAGTTTTCAGTATTTATTGAGTGAGTAATATAGTATTGTATAGAATACTCTCAGTGATAGATTCACATAGTATATGCAGTATACAGTTTATGCCATGTTCTAGATTTAGCCACTCTTGTTTATTATTTTGAATACACCTCCCATTAACTCATAGGAATATATACCCAATTTAATTTTTCCCTGCCCACAAGTTCCCTACATTATAAAATTAAGCTGTGATCTCCTGGCAGTAGGTCCTTTGTGCATTTATCTCCCTTTTCTTTCACTTTGATATAACATCTGACTCTTCTTCAGCAAAGAAGATAGAATTCTCCATTGCTTTAGGGTGGATAATTTATAGGGCCTGTAATTCCTATCAAAACAGAATGTATGTGAATTTGGTACTATTTTCAAATGCTTATTTGTTGATTTCTAGTGATATTGTTAATAAAATCAGGATTACATTGTGAATTAAATGGAGTGAGTGGTGAATAGTGCCAAATTTGAAAAATTATGTAGCTGTGTTAATCTTTTGGTTTTGTTCTCTTTTTTTTTTTTTAAATCTAAGGGAAAGAGATGAAGAAAATCAAGAAATGTCTTCATCCAAATCAGCAAGAATAGAAATGTCTTGTTCTCTTTTAGAACAAACACAACCTGCTACACTCTCACTATGGAAAAATGAGGCGGAGAATCTATCTCAGAATGAGCTTGTGGACAAAAAATCAAATAACTTATTTACAGATGATGAAGATTTAGAATCCAATGTGAAAAATTCTTCTGATAAATCTCTTTCTACAGAAAACCTTAGATCAATTAAAAAAAGAAAAGAAATTGATGATTTGGCCATAGAAGATGAAATATCAAAACAGTTATTCAAGAGCATGAAACCAGAGTTAGAAAGTGAAGTAAAAGTTGAAAAACAAGAGGAAGAGTTCAATATAAGAAAGAAGTTAAGGATGGATATAGAAACAAATAATAATTTTAATAATGAAACAATACCAGAAAGCAGCAAAATATCTGTAAGTAACATTTTTAAATGAAAGCTATTGCCAATAGTAACTTAGAATATTAAAAACAACTCTAGATTTTGTATTAACAGTATGAGCAGCTATTGTGTCTACTTGAAAAAGAAATTAATGTTTTGAACACCCAGTATGAAGTGTAAGAATTTGCTGTTCAGTAAGATAAGTGTAAAAATACAGTGGCTATGCAGCAGGATAAAATAAATAAAAACAAATAAAACTATTATACATGATTGTTTTGGTAGACTTCCAAATTAGGCTATACTGTTATAAAAGATTTTCAGCCATGCTGGTAAGTTAGTGGATGTTTTAAAAGAATAAGCAGCACAGAAAGTAGAAGAAAGTTAGTAGAACAGAGCACTTTATCTACTAAGTAAATTTTTAGATTAAAACATGTATGACAGGGCTGGGGATGTGGCTCAAGCGGTAGCGCGCTCGCCTGGCATGTGTGCTGCCTGGGTTCGATCCTCAGCACCACATACAAACAAAGATGTTGTGTCCGCTGAAAACTAAAAAATAAATATTTAAAAAAAAAAAAAACATGTATGACATCACTAGGATGTTTGTTATAAATTTTGTTCTTTAATGTGCTTTTCTAGTTTTCATGAATGTTGGTAATTTATCTTACTTTAGCTAAGAAAGCTCTTCATATTATTTTCTATTTCGTGTATCAGTAAGTTGACCAACTATCTGTACTGATTAACTCATTAGATCAGAACACAGAACTGATGAAACCAAAATGTGAATTCTAAATGTCCTTTTGCGGACTAAGTGCATTAGAGTCACCTGGTAAGCTTTTTAAAAATATGATTCCCAGACCAAAAATCTTACAGATCCTGATTCAGTACATCTGACTTCCGGCCCAGAAAAAAAAATTTCCTTCTTGTGTTAATTGAGAATTCTTTAAAAAA
>NW_026000093.1:37434398-37438699 GCF_001458135.2 Marmota marmota marmota | reverse complement strand
GGGAGGGGGAGGGGGACTTGTTTTCCTTTTCCTTAAATTTCCTTTTCCTTAAATTTTGTGCCAAATTGGTCCCCGGATCACACTGCACACAGATCTGTGTGGAAATGGTTGTGGTTTTAGTTAATCACAGAATTCTTTGCTCCATCCTGTCTGACCACTAATGGATGTTTCACTATTGACTGCACATTGTCCCAGAGCTATTGTTACCCACCCCAGGCATTAGTCATTAGAGCACAGACAGAGAAAGAAAAGAACAAAGCACTATGCACTCTTGACATGGGTACCACTAAACAGTCTTTTCTGGACCAGAAAAGAGCTTTCATTTACTATGTAAGGTTTATATGATATATAATATCAGGCAACATGATTATTCTATTTTGCTTATGATCCTACAACATAATTTCTTTTATCTTATTTTACTGTTTCAAAATTCATGACATTCTAAATGAAAAATATAGTACAAGAACTTTGGAGAACAAATAGATATTTGATGATAACACACTTTAGGACATATTAAAAGTTAAATCATCACATTCCAGCACTAAATTTATTTTAATAAAAATCTAGGTACAAAACTGTTTTTGCTTTTGGTGTAAGTTATTTTTAAAAACTCTTTATTGCTAATTCATTTGCAGTTTTAAGTAATGATATAAAGAGATCCCATATAACTTCATCCCATTTTCCCTAATTATTTGGACAGCTTAACCAACTACAGTATAGTATCACACCAGGAAATTAACATTAATGCCGTTAACCAACCTTACTCAATGGGAAGTTATTTTTAATTTTTACTTTTTTATCATTTTAAGAATTAATTTGAATTTATGAAAGCTCATCAATAAAAGGAAATGATTTGTTGGTTATCCTACCATCCACAGACAACCATAAAATATGTTGGTATTTTGTATAGTTTGAATCAACTGTTAATGCAGTTTTATTAATTTATATTATGTTCCTATTGTTGACTATTCTCAACATACATAATTTATATGAATTTTGATACCTTCCAGTTCTTTGCTTCAATATTCATACTAAAATATCCTTACATTTATTTTTATCTCATAATTTAGGAAATGTACTTGAAGGTCATATGGCTGGGTCAGTATGAATATCTCAAAGTTTTTAGAAATTTTATTAATAACTTCTGTGAACACTATTTTTTATTTTAATTTTTAGCAAGAAAACAAAATGGGGAAGAAATGTGAGCTCAAAGAATCACTATGGTCAACTAAAGAAGAGGTATCTGTAAGGAAATTCTTTTATATTTGATGTAATTTTCATGAAAATTTGACTTACAAGGATCAGCAATCTTATTAGTTATATTCTTAGGATTAAATTGCTTTGAATTTTAAATTCTGGACTATTTCATGATTGTGCCTCCTCTGGAAATGGATAAATCATACTATAATCATGATATAGTGTAGTGCAAAGAAAAGCCTGGGTGTAATTCTCTTCTCTACTGCAGAGATAAGTGACCTTGCACAAGCCATTTTCACATTTATGAACCTCAGGTCCTTTGTTTGTAAGATGAGGTTAATGCTTTTCTAGAGGGGTTGTTGTTATATCAAGTTCAATAACAGATTTATAAATATAATATTTATAAATTTAATATTTAATAAATATAATATTTATAAATTCCAAAAAAATTAGGGCATTTTTATTTAATTGAGGTCCTTCTTATATTCTATCACTATCAGATGATCCTTTTCTTCTGGCTTTTCCCGTTTTTCTTTTCTTCCTGTTTGTGACTATCTTAGACATGGTGGCAACTTTCATATGAATTATATAGTTCAGCAATTAAAAGAATTAAGATGGTTAGCCTTCAACAGCTCTAACAATGCTGACCACTGAACAATTGAATGATAACAGGAAAAATCTTCAGATTTAGTAACTATTGACCTAGAATTAAAAAACACCTCATTTAATAAGGTATTATATTCAGAATTAATGATTAATTTTTTTGAGATATAAAAAAATAACAAACTATTGAGACTTCAACAGTTTATAGATGAGAACATATAGAATGTTTTCAAAGTTATAGAATCATTTTCTGGTTTTGAAATAGGTGTTTTGATTTCAAATACAAAATTCAGGTACAAGAAATAAACCCTTCTTACTGTTTTGTTTTTCAAGTATTTTAACTTTTTTCTGTATATACCCAAATAACAAATAATTTTCTTTTTCCTTCTGATTTCTTCTAATTTATCCATTTTAACCCCATTTAAGAACAGTGATGACCTTCAGGACAATAGTGAGATGCTTCCAAGAAAGGTGTTACTGACTGAATTTAGATCATTGGTGGTTAATAATTCCACTTGCAGAGATCCATGTGTGGTAAATTATGATTATGGTCAAATAAAGAATTTCAAGAAATTCAAGAAGGTAAGTGTTTCTTTAACTGTGTCACAAGAGGGCAATGTTTGAAATGTTTTTAGAAATACCAGTGGCATTAAATAGTAATAAAAACAGTATGTTGAAAAATGATGCTGGTTTCTCCCACTTTAAAAAAAAATAAGAAGAACTAAACTAATAATTAATATATAGAACACCTAAAATGACAAAGATTTTATCAAGACTGAATTCTTTATAGGTTGCTATTTACCTGGCATGTCCCATAAATACTAAGGATTTATTACTTATTTCCTAAAGTACAATAATATCAGTGTACTTGATATGAAGTTTACATAGGAATTTTTTTTTACCCCTTTGTTTTTCAACAACTAAAATGTCAACTGAAAGTATAAATTGTTTCCATCTCCAAAATGCCCTGATAAGGAACTATAAACTGAAAAGTTTTGAAAAGACTTAAAATTTTAATCAGTGTTAGAAAGGGTGTAAACCTTGAAATCTTTGAAACAAAATACAGTGCCTTAAATTATAGTGTGTGTTCACTTTGGTTGCTTCAATTGCTAGATGATAACCTAAGGCCATTTGTAAATAAAAACTACAAACTAAAACTTTTAAATACATAAATTCCAGTGATATGTCTAAATCTTGATATGGTAGAAAATAACTAGAGAAAAAAAACAGGTAAAAGCAGATGAGTCCAATAATAGTTTCCTTTGTCTCATTTGTAGGAGCTTAACATCTTTGAAAGTTGTGTAATCTTTGCTTTTTAATCTTTTTTTTTATAGTCATCTTAATTTACTAACATGTTTAACCTCACTGCTATTATTAACAGGTCATATTTCCTGGAGCAGGAAAGCTTCCACACATCATTGGAGGATCAGATCTGATAGCTCACAATGCTCGAAAGAATACAGAATTAGAAGAGTGGCTTAAGCAGGAAATGGAGGTTTGTACAAAATAAGGCCTCAAAACTTTTTGACTTGCATTTCAAGTCCTTTGCGGTTTTCTTAGAGCAGATTCTTCTTAAAACCAAACTTAAGTGACCTAAGGTCATTCAAAAGTGTATTTCTAGAATACAGGGTATTAATATTAATCTGTGACATTTCCTTAAGGGAATTCTGTATTTATTTTTATATAATTTTTTTAGTTGTATATGGAAACAATGCCTTTATTTATTTTTATGTGGTGCTAAGGATTGAACCCAGTGCCTCACATGTGCTATGCAAGCCCTCTACCACAGAGCTACAACTCCAGCCCCTAGATTTATTTTTATTGCTTAAAAAAAGTAGGACTTAAACAGATGAAAATATAATGTAAAGGGGGATAAAAGACTTAAGTCACAAAAATCTTAAAGGAAACTAAAGAATAATAATTAAAAGGTTGGCCATATATTCATATGGAAAATTATATATATCAATGATGTAATATATAAATGAAATGTCCTTTTTATATCTAGAAATTGTGTTTCAACGGTTCTGCAATTTTCTCATTATTTTCTTGAACATTACCCTTTCCTTTATCCATATCTCTTTCTAGAACTTTAATTTGAAATAAGTTAAATTTTCTCACTGTCTTTCTCTGTTTGTTTCTCTGGATAATATTTTGATAATTTATTCAGATTTTCTTCCTGTTTACTATTTTTGTCTTTAGCTCTGGTTAGTATTGCACCCATTCATTGAGTTTTAAATTCAGTCTATTTCATTTTTTTCATTATTAGAACTATGTTTCTTTCTTTTCTAAATCTTATTCCCTGCTGATGTGTTTGCCTAATGATACCAAAGTGTTTGTTGATCTGTTTTTTTGCTCATAGGGTATTTTATTTCTGAGTATATCCTTTGTGATCTTTGTATATGAACAGATCATTTTCCTCAAAATGTAATCTGTAGGATTTTCTGAATCCTAAATTCAGATTTAGGACTAAGATAATGCTTATGTCTTCCAGACCCGCGCCC
>NW_026000093.1:37426693-37432728 GCF_001458135.2 Marmota marmota marmota | reverse complement strand
ATCGTTACTCATTTGCATTTTTCTGTTCCACTATCACTCTATTTTTTTTTTTTTTTTGGTTCTCTTTATTATGTGAAGTAGCTTTATTATTTTCTTTCATCTTTAGTTGTTCAAAATCAAATGTTTTAAACAGACATTCTCTTTGCTAAGCAAAGCATCTTGTACGGTTTTATTTGGGTATTACATTCTAAAGCCAGTGGGTAAGGCAAAAATTGAGTGTAATCAAAATTATTCATAACCCTCCTAGCATACCCTTAGCCAACAGAATTGCCCTGGTGCCTATCAGTGAAATAATCAAAAGCACATTGCATGTCCCACATAGTTTCTGTTACCTGGAAACACTGAGTCAGAAAAAGGAAGGACTCAACCGGAGTTGTGTGCTGCTTTTATTGAAAAGCTAGGCTAGCTCTCTTCTGAGATTTGAATTAAATAGCCTGTATTGGGAGTGCATTCTATCCCAAAAGAGAATAACCAAGCGTTTTAGGTTGGTCATCTCACTTATCAAGAATCCTGGAACTTATGCCTTTGATCATTATCTGTTCTACTTCTTCACCTCCTGTGACAGTAGACCCTTTCTAACAGACTGCCAGCAGTGTTTTCCCTTCTCAGGCTACCTTTTCCCCAAATTTGGTACCTTGGCAAGAATTTTCAGGTATGGCCAGTTCTATAGCCCTTTTTAATAGGTTGGGACAGCACTGGTAATGAGGTGCATGAAAATCTTTTGGTTCTTTACATAGCTGTATTTTTTAGTACGTGGTGTAGGATTGTACTCAATTCATTACTGCAGTTGGGTTTTGTTTGGTTGGTTGGTTTGGGCATGGGGGAGGAATTGGGAGAATTTCATTAGGAATTAGAGGTGCTTCTGTGTTCTAGCATTTATACCATTGATTTTCTTTTTTTGCTAGAGCGAAAGCACCTGGGGAGGATTTACTCTGTAAAGCAAGTTTTCTTCTGCTGTGTGTCTACTTCATATATACATAAATATCATATTGTATCTTACTTCCCTAAGTTTGCCCCACTACTACTTTTTTCCCTTCTCACAGGATTAGGTAGGGATTGAACACAGGAATACCACTGAGCCACATCACCAGCCACCACCACCCTTTTTAAAAATATTTTTTAAATTTGTTATAATTAGTTATACATGACAGTAGAATGTCTTTTAACACTTCATACATAAGTGGAGTATAACTTCTCATTTGTCTGGTTGTACATAATGTTATACAGGTCATATAACCATATAGGCCCATAGGATAATAATATCTGATTCATTCTACTGTCATTCCCTATCCCCATGCCCCCTCCCCTCCCTTCACTCCTCTCTGTCTAGTCCAAAATTCCACCGCCCCTTATTGTGAATTACCATCTGCATATCAGAGAAAACATTCAGCCTTTGGTTCTTTGGGATTGGCTCATTTCACTTAGCAAAATATTCTCCACTTCCATCCCAGAGCACTGAATTTTCATTAAGTAAAAGAATTCTGCTGGAATGAACATTTAAAAGTTCAGCAAGCTAGCAATCTATGTTGGTTGCCTTTCAGAGCAGTTGGCTGGAGAAAGTTGTTTAATTAGCAATTTTGCAATAATAATCTTAGCATGAAGTGAAAATAGGAACTGTTGAATGGGAGAGATGTTGAAGAGGCAAGATTTATAATATCTCAGATGTGGAAATCATAAAGACAGCTTACCAAAACCTGTTAACAGAGCTAGGGTTGTGGCTCAGTGGCATAGCTCTTGCCTGGCACATGTGAGGCACTGGGATTGATCCTCAGCACCACATAAAAATAAATAAACAAAATAAAGATATTGTGTCCATGTATAACTAAAAAAAAAATTTAAAAACCTGTAAATATAATAATTCATTAAGTTCACTACTAAGCAAATGTTTGAAATTCTGTTAACTTTGACAGGTACAAAAACAACAAGCAAAAGAAGACTCTCTGGCTGATGATCTCTTTAGGTAAATTATTGATTCACCTTTCTTTTATACCTTTGAGAGATGTGTATAAAAAATTAGTTTTGCTCACAGAGGTTAAAAATCTGTTTCTTCTTAGTCCCTCACCTAAAGAATATTATTTTACATATATATTTCTTTTTATTATTTTCATCTCTTAATTATGTTTACTGGATATACCATCAAGGTTTGGGGTTGATTAAGTTATATAATAAGATACAGAAAAAAATTGTATGGGGCATTTAGGCAAAATGAAGTTTCTACTGGGTGAATTTGTGACTTGCTTAAGCTCTGAAAGGAATTATGAATGAATGGGTTTGAATTTAGAAGTAAATGCCAAACCACATGTTTAGTTTTAATTGGCACATAAATAAAAACAAAGACTGGATTAGGATTTCAGAGGAGATCATTTGAGTTCAGGGTGATATGGCCATAGGCTGGATTAAGATTTCAAAGCAAGTTTTTGTGAGAGGCTTTAGGAGAGGTAAAATGGGTGATTATAATATAATCTGATTTAACACATTTTCACCATTTGTGGAGGCCCAACAAACCTTATAATAATTGCCTCTCAATAACTAATAAAATACTATATAGATGGTACCTGCTGGCTAACAGAGAGTAACATTTTCCCAAACTTACTTAAATACTATATTTTTAAGTATTTTGCAGCCAATTTTATGATTCTCTAATTTCACATTTGACATTATAAATGGCTGATAAAAATGTTGACAAACAATACTGATTTTTCATAAGTAATCAAATGAGACTATCTGGTTTCCCAGGTGTATTTACTTAATGGCTATAGGAGAAAACTTTGTTAAAAAAAAAAAAGTAATTATATTTAGGTTAATTATGCTCTTTTGTGTGAATGATGCACTTTAATTTGAGGAAAGGCAGATGTGGGACCTATTTTGATGCTATACTAGATTTTTAATATTTCCTTAATTATTGTAATGCTTTACACAATTTTTTGTTATTGGTGATACTTGTCTTTTACTAAATATTCATCAAAGCAATATCAAGAGAAAAAAACAAATAAAAATGTGTTTGTTTTCTGATTCGGAGGACAAAAATTACCCTTTTCATCTAATTTGTCAAAAGTGTGGCTGTAGTTGGAAATCCCTTTAACTTTAAAGGCAAAAGAAAATGGGATCACTTATCTAAATGAACACCATTTCTTGTTTTGCAGATATAATCCTAATGTAAAAAGGAGAAGATAATTGAGAACTTTAAAGGGAAGCTGTGGAAACAGATTTCCTAACAAGCATTTACTTCATGCTAACAGGGATGTCTCAATGGTGTATAGCAGAGATTTAAGTCCCAAGTACTCCATGTCCTAAATTTATTAAATAAAGTGCCCAAAACTCCATTTGCTGTGTGTGGTAATGAATATAGTTTGTTCTGTTTTCATGCTTTTGTCATTTCATTCTCATGATAAATTTTTTTCTATTTTTAAAATGTTTACTTTTTATTCAATGGTTAATATAAACATAGTCCAAAATCTTAAAAGTACATAAGGGTAGGGCTGGGGATGTGGCTCAAGCGGTAGCGCGCTCGCCTGGCATGCGTGCGGCCCGGGTTCGATCCTCAGCACCACATACCAACAAAGATATTGTGTCTGCCGAAAACTAATAAATAAATATTAAAAAAAATTAAAAAAAAAAAAAAGTACATAAGGGTAAAGGACAGTGTCCCTTTTACTACCCATCTAGCTATTACAGAAAAAAAATCCATGATACTCATTTCTTGTGAGTCTTTCCAGATTTTTAATTTCTGTTCAAATTCCTATGATTGTCATTTTTGTTCATTCCTATACAGATGATAGCATTACACAGTGTTGCACCTTGCTCTTCACCTAATGTATTTGAAGATCTTAAGCATATCAATGTAATTTTATAATTTTTTCTTTTATACTGACCGAAGGCCTCCTGGTTCATGCAAGTTTTGTCACCCTATTAATATTACCTTTTTTTAGGTTAAGAGTATAAGATGTGAAACTATAGCATAAGTTAGTACATATAGTAGCGAGATCTTATGAAAGATTCAGTGTTCATATGCAGTCAAAAGAAGTCACCACATTTAAGTGTTTGTCCATGATACCCTTTGACCTGCCCTGAGAATATACTCTTTTTTAATGGAGATAGTTTATAAACATCATAGGTCTTTGTTTTATTCTCACCTTTCATTGTACTTTCAAATTCTTTGTTTTAGGAAGCATTATTAAACATGCAAAGCACTGCCCTCCACAACACTGAAAGAACTCAAAGATTAATAATTAAGGGTCTGTATTTGGAACTGATGGTCTGTTGTTAAAACTCTTTTAAGTTTTTTAAGTGGATGGACATGTTTCCCACTGTTTTGCACTGTTCCATCTTTATAATATGGTTCTGCCCTGAACAACTTGAGTCACAGACTTGCTTAACTGGGGTATGTAATTTTCCCCCTGGCTTTGTTGGGAACTCCTTTTTTCTAACTCTTTTATGTGTTTTAGGAGAAAGAAGGAGAGGGATAATGCACCACTTTTCTTCGTTAGATGAATGGGAACTGTGACCAGCCCCAATTCTACCCTAAGGATTTAGGTGCTAAGGATCAGGTTAGCTTCCCAATGGCAGGGAGGAAGTGACCTGTCTTTGGCCACAATCTGACAATTACCATTCCCCAGCAGGCTTCATGCCAGTGGCACACCCTCTTCTCAGGGCACAGCTTACTTACTATTCAGGATTATATTTCCCCCCCAGACTTCTTCCTGATTCTTTAGCTGAGGCTTTGTAGTTGGTCACACTGGAAATCAACATCTGATTATCTGAATTAGGATCATGACCCAAATTCCTTAAGAGACTGAAGCAAATTGGGACCTAGATAATGTCTTCTCAAGGCTCTGTATAACTTCCTTTTTGAATGCTTTTGCCTTTTTTGTCAAACAGATGACTCAAAATTTATAAGAATAAAAGTATTGAATCAGACCACTTCCCTTTAAAGATGATGATAGCTGGTATGTAAATGTGTTGGAGGTATTTTACTGCTTTGAACTGTAGAATTGAATTGCTTCTTGATCTGGCACTATCCAGGCTAGCCTCCCAAACTAGGGGAACAGCACTTCTTTAAAAGGAAGCATCAGCTTTCTTAGCAAGTTGAGAGAATTTAAACATCAGGATAAGAGGTGTGGATTTTATTCCATAGAAAGTGGGGGAGTTGTTGACACTTTCCAAACAGGAATTTCAAAATAGGTGTGCTAATTTTACATAAGCTGTATGAGGAAATGGAAGACACAGACATTTCTACACTGAATACTAACTGAAGAAACTAATCACTATCTTAGTCAGGAAAAGATTATAAGGAGTTAGAAGTTTAAAATGGTTAGACTTGGAGCAGGTTCTAGTCAGGGTCTTCATTTAAAATTCCCAGAAAATTTTTGAACAGACCTATGTAAGTAATTGTTACCTCTGAGGCCTCAATGGAATTCCAAGTTCAACAATACCTCCATGTACCTATGATTTAGAGAGAAGGAAACTCCAGTGAAGAATCAATACTACTAATCAGTTTTCTGGAGAAAGAGGAATGGAACAATGCTACTGCCATGACTTCCCTTATAATTAGAAATAGCAAAAGGGACAAGAAACTGGTTTCACCTTCCCTCTATTTGCCAGAACCTAATTAACCTATTTTTGCAAGTTCAGACTATTTGCAGGTAGAACTCTTGTAGCTGCAAGGGAGTCAGTCACATAGTTTATAAGCTTTCTTGGCCTTCCTAGAGAATGGAATGGGGTGAGCCAACCTACAATTTCTACTATAGGCATAATGATCAATTAAAAATTTGTTGAAATAGACTAGGATATTGTGAACACTTTAATTGGATTTTTTGTTTAATTTTTTATTCTTTTTAGTTATACATGACAGTAGAATGTATTTTGACATATCATTACATGGAGTATTAACTTTCCATTTTTCTGGTTGTACATGATATGGAGTTAAACTGGTCGTGTATTCATATACAAACATAGGAAAGTCATGTATGATTCAGTCTACTGTCTTTCCCATTCCCATTCCTCTTCCCTTCTCCCCTTCTCTCCCCCCTCCCACC
>NW_026000093.1:37391658-37424152 GCF_001458135.2 Marmota marmota marmota | reverse complement strand
GTCCAATCTGGTGAATCTCCACTCCTCCCTTCCGCCTGCCTATTATGAGTTAGCATTCACATTGGAAGCTGTATATGAATTATGGGTTTGTTTGAGCCATCATAAGGCAGGGAGTTTGCTTTTCTGGGAACTCCTGGGTGAAATTCCCCAGTTTGAGAAAGCCCAGATCATGCTGGCGCCCTGCCTTAGCTCATAGCCCTAGGTTCAAATGAAGTCGCCAAGAGATGGGCATAACCTGCCAAGCCCCAAACAACTTGTTTTCCCCATTTCACCCTGTTTTCCTAAAGAAGCTTCTCACTGAATCCCTTTGGTGTTTCACTATAAATAAAGCATTCTTAACACAACATGTTGAACATTCTTTCATATATTTGTTGATCGATTGAATTTCTTCATCTGTGCAGTGTCTGTTCAGTTCCTTAGCCCATTTATTGATTGGGTTATTAGTTTTTGGTGTTTTTTTTTTTATATTTGTTTTAATTAGTTATACATGACAGTAGAATGCACTTTGATACATCATATATAATGGAATATAACTTCTCATTCTCCTGGTATACATAATATAAAATCCCACAAGTCATATGGTTTTATATGTACATAGGGTAATTAATATCTGAGTCATTCTACTAACCTTACCCTCCTACCCCCACCCCTCCCTTCACACCCCTCTACTTAAAGTAACTATTCTTAGATGAATGGATAAAGAAACTGTGTTACATATGCACAGTGGAATATTACTTAGCATTAAAAGAGAATAAAATTATGGCATTCGAAGGTAAATGGATGGAGTTGGAGAATATTATGCCAAGTGAAGTGAGCCAATCCCAAAAAACCATAGGCTGAATATTTTCTCTGATAAGTGGATGCTGATCCATAATGCAGTGGTATGGGTCGGGAATGGAGGAACTTTGGGTAAAGGGGAGGGAGGAAAGATGGTGGAATGAGATGGGCATTGTTACCCTAGGTACATGTATGACTGCACATACGGTGGGATGCTACATCCTGTACAGAGAAATAAAAAGTTGTGCTACAATTGTGTACAATGAATCAAAATACATTCTGCTGTCATATATACCTAACTAGAATGAATAAATAAATTTTTAAAAAGTAAATAAAGTAACTATTCTCCCTAGTCCCTTCCTCTTTGTAAAATAGCATTCTCAGAGAAAACATTTGTCTTTTGGTTTTTTGTTTGTTTATTTATTTTTAGTTGTAAATGGACACAATAACTTTATTTATTGGTTTATTTATTTTTATGTGGTACTGAGGATTGAACCCAATACCTCACACATGCTAGGCAAATGCTCTACCACTGAGCTACAACCCCAGTCCTTTATTTATTCTTTTTTAAATATTATTTTAGTTGTTGATGGACTTTATTTATCTTTATGTGGTGCTGAGGATCAAACCCAGTGCCTCACACGTGCTAGGCGAATGCTCTACCACTGATCCACACCCCCAGCCCTGTTTATTTCAAGCTTTTATTTTCAACCAGCCCTCACCTGTGACAATTACCTACTCCCTCCCCAAGCAGGCTGTGGCCAAGATTTAGGATTTGGGGGATTGGCTTATTTCAATTAGCATAATAGTCTCCAGTTCCATTCATATACTAGCAAATGCCATAATTTCATTCTTCTTTAAGGCTAATATTCCATTGTGTATATATACCACATTTTCTTTATTCATTCATCTGTTGAAGGACTCCTAGGTTGGTTCCATAGTTTGGCTATTGTGGGTTCAGCTGCTGTAAACCTTGATGTGGCTGTGTCACTGTAGGGTGCTGATTTTAAATACTTTGTGTATAAATCTAGGAGTGGGATGACTGGGTCAAGAGTGGTTCCATTCCAAGTTTTCTGGGAAATCTTCATACTTCTTTCCATAGTAGTTGCACCAATTTGCAGTCCCACCAAGCATTATATGGGGGTGCCTTTCCCCCCACATCCTCACCAATATTTACTGTTATTTGTATTCCTGATAATTGTCATTCTGACTGGAGTGAAATGAAATCTCAATGTAGTTTTGATTTGCATTTCTCTAGTTACTAGAGAAGTTGAACATTTTTCCATAAATTTGATGATTGATTGAATATCTTCTTCTGAGAAGTGTCTGATCAGTTCCTTAGTCCATTTATTGATTGGGTTGTTTGGTTTTTTGGGGAGGTGTTAAGGTTTTTTTTGTTGTTTGTTTTTAATTTCTCAATTTTCTTTATTTTTATTTTAAATTTATTCTAATTTGTTATATATGACAGCAGAATGCATTTCAATTCATAGTACACATATACAGCACAATTTTTCATGTCTCTGATTGTATACAAAGTAGAGTCACACCATTTGTGTCTTCATACATGTACTTAAGGTAATAATGTCCTTCTCATTTTACCATCTTTCCTACCTCCATTCCTCCTCCCTTCCCCTTCCTCTCCCTTGCCCCATCTAAAGTTCCTCTATTCCTCCCATGCACCACCCCCACCCCTGTTATGGACCAGCATCCACATATCAGAGAAAACATTCAGCCTTTGGTTTTTGGGGATTGGCTTACTTCACTTAACATGATATTTTCCAACTGTATCCATTTACCTACAACTGCCATGATTTTATTCTCTTTTAATGCTGAGTAATGTTCCATTGTGTATACATACCAGTTTCTTTATCCATTCATCTACTGAAGGGCATGTAGATTAGTTCCGTAGTTTAGCTATTGTGCACTGAGCTGCTATAAACATTGATGTGGCTGCATCACTGTAGTATGCTGTTTTTACGTCCTTTGGGCAGAAACTAAGGAATGGGATAGCTGGGTCAAACAATGGTTCCATTCCACGTTTTCCAAGGACTCTTCATACAGATTTCCAGACTGGTTGTACCAATTTATAGTCCCACCAGCAATGTATGAGTGTGCCTTTTTCCCCACATCCTTGCCAACACTTATTGTTTATATTCTTAATAACTGCCATTCTGATTGGAGATGAAATCTTAAGAGTAGTTTTGATTTGCATTTCTCTAATTGCTAGAGATGCTGAACATTTTTTCATTTATTTGTTAATTGATTGTATATCATCTTCTGAGAAGTGTCTGTTCAGTTCCATAGCCCATTTATTGATTGGGTGGTTTGGAGTTTTTGTTTTGTTTTGTTTTGTTTTTGGTGTTATGTTTTTAAAATTCTTTATACATCCTAGAGATTAGTGCTCTGATATGCAGGTGGTAAAAATTTGCTCCCAATATGGTTCTCTGTTTGCCTCATTGATTGTTTCTTTTGCTAAGAAGATTTTAGTTTGAATCCATCCCATTCATTGATTCTTTATTTTATTTCTTGCGCTTTAAGATCTTGTTAATAAAGTCAAGGCCTAATCTGACATGATGAAGATTTGGGCCTGCTTTTTCTTCTATTAGGCATAGGGTCTCTGGTCAAATTCCTGGTCTTTGATCCACTTTGAATAGAGTTTTGTACATGGTGAGAGATAGGGGTTTAATTTCATTTTGCTGCATATGGATTTCCAGTTTTCCCAGCACCATTTGTTGAAGAGGCTACCTTTTCTCCAATGTATGTTTTTAGCACCTTTGTCTAGTATGACATAACTGTATTGATATGGGTTTGTCTCAGTGTTTTCTGTACCATTAGTCTACATATCTATTTTGATGCCTATACCATGCCAGTTTGCATATTGAATTTGTAGTTTGTGAAGTCGCTAATTTACCTTTATTTTAGTTTTTTTTTTCATATTCCTCAGGATTTTTACACACACAATTATGTAATCAGTAAAGAAAGCTTTACATCTTCCTTTACAATTATTTTGCCTTTTCATTTTCTCACCTTATTGCATTGGTTACAACCATCAGAACAATGTTAAACATGTTATTCTAATCTTAGTTCCTCAGATTTTCCATTTCTTTTGGCAATTTGTGTCTTTCAAGGGCCTTATTCATTCTTTAAGTTATCAAATTTATGGGCATAGTTATTCATAATATTCCTGTTGAAATTTTCATGTCTGTTTAATATCTAATTTTATCTCCTTTTTCTTTTTTGTTATCAGAGCTTTGTGGGGTTTTTTTTTCCCAGTCTAGCTAGGGTTTTTCAAAAAAATATTTCATTGTTGTTTTGTTTTATTTCATTCATATTATTTCCTTTCTTCTACTTTGGGTTTCATGTGCTGATTTTATTTATTTATTTGTTTGTTTGTTTATTTATTTATTTTTGTAGTGGTAGATGGACAGCATGCCTTTATTTTATTTATTTTTTGTATGCAGTGCTAAGGATCAAACCCAGTGCCTCACTCATGCTAGGCAAGTGCTCTGCCACACAGCCTCAGCCCTCAAGTACTGATTTTTCTAGCTCCTGGAGATCATCGATTTTAAACTTATCTTCTAATTATCTGTATTAGAACTATGAATTTCACTTATCACTGTTCTAGCTGAATGTGACAAATTTGTACTTTTTGTTGTTGATATTCAGTTTACAATGTCCTAATTTCCCTGATTTTCTCATTCACACATGTAGCTTACACATTTTCGCATCCATCAAAAAATGTAAGTTAATTGGTATTTTATGTTATTATTCCTAAATTAAATTCCACTGTAGTCAAAGATTATATTCAGTAAGTTTTTAATCTTTTGAAATTTTTTGAAATTTGTTTGTGAGAAGCATAAGATTGTTCTGTGTTAGTGAATATTCTATGTGTATTCTACAACTTAGGAAGTAGGTGTTCTAAAAATGTCAGGTCAGTGGTTGATAATGCTTTGGAAATCTTATATCTTTTCTGATTTTATTATTATTACTTAGGAATAATAACATCTTCCGTGATTGTGGATTTTATCAGTTTTTCTTCTTAGTTTATTGTTTTGTTTTGCGTATATATCTTAAAAATCAGTAATAAGCTACATATACAAGTCGGATAAACCTTTTGTTATGAAACACGTATCTCTAGTAACACTTCTCTTGAAGTTTTTATTACTGTTTGCATGGTGTCTTTTCCCATCCTTTTACCTGTGAAGGATTGGTTTCTTTAACATGAGTCTCTTGTTACTTCCATATTGTTGAAAGTTTATATTCAGCCAGACACAGAGGCACAGGCCTGTAATCCCCAGTGACAGGGGAGGCTAAGGCAGGAGGATTGCCAAGTTCAAAACCAATGTCAGCAAATTAGCAAGGCCCTAAGCAATTAAGTGAGACCTTTTTATTCAGTCTGATCTTTGCCTTTAAATTGATGAAGCTTAACCCACGTATATCCATTGTAATAATTGTTATGGTACGGCTGGAGTCTGTTATCACACTTGTTCTCTCTTTGTACTGTTAGACTGTTTTTCTTTTTTCCTTTCTGCTTTCTTTTTAGTATTCCATTTTATCTTCTCTGTTGACCTTTTAATTGTCTTTTTTCAGTAGTTGCTATAAGGATATGCATTCTTATTACAGTTTATCATCAACTACCACTTCATGTATACTGTATATACATTATAAAGTATACTTCCTATAATTTTTTCTGTCATTGTCAGATATCTTACTTCTATATATCCTAAATCTTCAATTCTTAAATCTATTAAACTGTTTAAACATTTTCCTTTTTAACAATTAGATTTTAAATAATTCAAAAAACTTCTATTTACCATTTCTGGCACTCCTCTTTCCTTTCACATAAATGTTTCACTAGGTATAAGGAACCTTCAATGTGAAGTACTTCCTTTAACATTTCTTTTATTTTTTTATTTTTATTATTGGTTGTACAAACATTACATAGTTCTTGATATATCATATTTCATACATTTGATTCAAGTGGGTTATGAACTCCCATTTTTACCCCATATACAGATTGCATAATCACATCGGTTACACATCCACTGTTTTACATATTGCCATACTAGTGTCTGTTGTATTCTGCTGCCTTTCCTATCCTCTACTGTCCCCCCTCCCCTCCCCTCTTCTCTCTCTACCCCATCTACTGTAATTCTTTTCTCCCCCTTGTTTTTTTTCTCTTTCCCCTCACTTCCTCTTATATGTAATTTTGTATAACAATGAGGGTCTCCTTCCATTGCCATGCAATTTCCCTTCTCTCTCCCTTTCCCTCCCACCTCTCGTCCCTGTTTAATGTTAATCTTCTTCTCATACTCTTCCTCCCTGCTCTGTTCTTAGTTGTTCTCCTTATATCAAAGAAGACATTTGGCATTTGTTTTTTAGGGATTGGCTAGCTTCACTTAGCATAATCTGCTCTAATGCCATCCATTTCCCTGCAAATTCCATCATTTTGTCATTTTTTAGTGCAGAGTAATACTCCATTGTGTATAAATGCCACATTTTTTTTTATCCATTCATCTATTGAAGGGCATCTAGGTTGGTTAGCAGGCATCTTGGTATCACATTTTCTCAGTTTTAAGTATGTCTTTATTTCATCTTTGGAAGGACATTTTCACTGGATATATAATGTTAGTTTTGTGCTGCTCTTACCTCTGCACTTTAAAACATTATAGATAGAGTGTTTCTTGATACTCATCTCTCATCTTCTCTCTGAATTTCAACATTAGATCACTGAGATTATCCCTTAAGTCATTGTCTGCTAATTGTTTTTCAATCCTTTTACCTCTGTACTTCAGTATTGAAAGATTTTAACCTCTGCCATTAATGTACATCATCTCTTGCATTGTCCTTTACATTATGCTCAGAATTTTTTCAGTTGTAAAATTTCATTTTAAAAAATTTGAGATTCCAGTAACTATCAATCTTTTCTAATATTTATATCAACTTTTAAAGGACCTATCTGCTATTTCCAACATCTCTATCAACTCTAGGTTTGTTTTGATTGCTTAATTTTTCTCCTGGTGGATTGTCCTATTTTTGTTTGCACACCTAATAATTTTACTGTATGTTGGATATTGTGGACCCTATGTTCAGAGTCTGGATTTTATCTTCCTTTAAAGAATGTTTTGTGCTGGCAGGTAGCTAATGTATTGTCAGATCTGCTAAATCTTGTTGAGGCTTAAGTTTTAGGCGAGGTTACAGTAACCCTATCCTCAAGACATGGCTTTTTAGCATTTTCAGTTGAATACCTTGTGGGGCAGGGGGAGTCCAGCAAAGTCTGTCTCCCTTGGCTGGTCAGCACTCCTGTCTTCCAGAACCACATACCTCCAGAATCTCCATGTGGTCCTTCCTGGCTTAAGAGTGCTCCCAGGCTCCATGTTTCCCACTCTGCACTCAGTTTATGTAGTACTGAACCAGATGTAAGGAAATCACTGTTAATTTCTGGAGCTTCTCTGTGTAGCTTTCTCCTCTCCAGTCAGTACTCTGCTCAGCAAATTGCACACATTTTACTTTGTGTTTTAGTTTGCAAAGTGCCCACAGGCAGAGGGTCATGATAATTAAAGGGGAAAAAAAATCTCATTTCTCATAAGAATCGGTCCTGAATCGATATGTTGTAAATACTGCTTTATATGTATTAGACTTTCATAGTCGACTATCATTATTCCATAAATGGAATCAGGAAGTAATTTTGTTAGTTCTAATTTTAAAATTGAAGGTTATTTTTCCTTCTCTTTTTTGGTTTATTCTGTGTCTATTTGCCCTGCTTTTTTCCTCAAAGACACCATTGTTCTTGAATAACCTGGGTGGAGAGCTAATTCAGGATCAGTAGGATGTTTTATCCTTCTTCCACATCCTCTCTTCAGGCTCACCTTCAGGACCAGGATCATTACCCCCACCAAGAATGTACAGAATGGAGTTTTTTAAAGACTATTTGATCTGATGTGGTCAAAACAGCTTTATGCAATAAGCAGTCCTGTAAAAACATTAGATGATAAAAATGACATTTAAATTCAGTCTTATTTCATTTCATTCTGGGTTCCAGTTTCTGAAAGTGAAACTTAACAGAACTTGCTTTTATTTAATAATAGGGTTTATTTTGAATTTTTCACCACTTCCTATTGTTTACATACTTTAAAATACCTTTGTTTTTAAAAAATCTGCTAATTAAAATTTGATGCCATGGAAACATATTACATGATAAAACTTGGATTCTGAAAAAAAGTACAGTTGGATGAGTTCACATACCCAAGACACTGAAAGCTGTAACTAAATCTGACTTTTATCATTTTATACATTTTTTAAAAATCCTCAATAGATTGTGCATTACATTCTTTCAACAACTATGGACTGTTTGCCATATACCAAGATGCACTTGGAAAGACAACATCTTCACATCATTCCACGTCTATTCGAGTATTTAGTAATTTTCTTTTCCTTTAATACCTGGCTGATGTTGAAATGTAAGGAGATCTGGAATTATGGAAAAGAATTTAATGAAGTTTAGGGGCTATGGTTGTGGCTCAGAGGTAGAGTGCTCACCTACCCCATGTGAGACACTGGCTTTGATCCTCAACACACATAGAAATAAAATAAAGATATTGTGTCCACCTCTAATTAAAAAAAAAAGGGGCTGGGGATGTGGCTCAAGCGGTAGCGCACTGGCCTGGCATGCGTGCGGCCTGGGTTCGATCCTCAGCACCACATACAAACAAAGATGTTGTGTCTGCCGAGAACTAAAAAATAAATAAATAAATACTAAAGTTTAAAAAAAAAAAAAAAAGTGAATATTTAAAAGATTCAATGAAGTTTAAAAATAGAGCAGTATAATACATCAGAAAAAAGATTTACACGTTATATGTTGCACAGGACAGCTAGGATTGAGGGAGAGGTGGGAAATTGGAGATTGTCAGAGATGAAGTTACCCAACAGGTTTACTTAGGGCTTCACTGAAGCTTTACTTTCCCTGAATCCTTTTTTAGAAAAGGAATACTCTCGTTACAAAAATGCCATTGGTTCAGTTAAAGCAGCCTTCTGAGATGTAAGGAGATGTCTACAGGTCTCATTCATCCCTAGAAACCATCTTTCTAACAGTCATTTCAATTTATCCAGTCCAACTCATTCAGAGAACAAAAACAAGCAAACACAACAGTACTTTCAATCACGTGCTGTCATAAGATGTTACACTATTTCAATAAAGAGTGAAATTAGTTTTAAAAAAGTTACCATCAAAATACTGAACTAAAACTGGATTACAGTTATAAAAATAAAGTTAAACTTGACAATTACCAAGAGTCTAAGAATTCATCTGAAGCAATCAATTGGAAGAAGTGAATATATTCTGAATCATTTAAAGTAAATTATGATCCTGTAAACTAAGCACATAGCACTGCAATAAAATGAACAGAAAAAGGGGACTGGGGTTGTGGCTCAGTGGGAGAGCACTTGCCTCACATTTGTGAGGCACTGGGTTCGATTCTCAGCACCACATATAAATAAATGAATAAAATACAAGTCCATCAACAACTAAAAAAAATTAAAGAAAAATATGAACACATTAGTGCATTATTTTTAATTCTAAGAAAAACTGAAATTCAATGATCACATTCCAGATGAAATAATTGTACCAAAAAAAAAAGGCTAAAAAATTTAATTTTTCAAGAACTTCAAAAAACCAACATTAAAAATTCTGGCAATGTATGGAAATGCAGACATGTGCACAAAAAAATATAGATCAGGATTACTACAGCAGATAAACCCAATGAACAAACACTATAAGAGATGTCAAAGTAATAATCATCTTAGGAATAAAAAATAATCATTTTCTAAATTAACCTTTAATGATCTTGACAATAACCAAATGGTATTACAATTTTAGGAAGTTCTTACCATATCCAAATATCTTAGTTTCAGTGACAGAAATTAGTTACTCAATGTTCACACAAAGATAAGTAGTTCCATCCACAATTTATTGAATTATAAATCAGATTAATTAGATGTTACGATGATTATAAGTAGAGAATAAACCTGAAAAATGTCACAGCGGGTTCTTGTATGTCAAGGTGCTTACTAATATTATTGGAATGTTTAAATTATGAGAAGTTAAGAAAATGAAGTACCTATCAAGGATTCAATAATAAAAATATTTTTAAAAGACCATCATATTTGGTAATAAATTATTTATAAAACTGACAATTTCAAAATAAATAAAACCTGAGTTGAAAATGCCTCCTCCCCCTACCCTGCCCTAGTATACATATTTTATATCCCCATTTTCACTTAGGCCAGTGTTCTCAACCTTTAATAAGCATACCAATGTCTTGATTTCTGATTAAGCAAGTATACTGTGGGGCCCAACAGTACATTTCTAACAAGCAACAGATAAAGCTGATGCTGCTGATCCTTGGACCACCCTTGGAGCAGCAAGGTGCCCAAGTATGTCCTCACTAGGACAATGTCTGGCCTAACAAGTGTGTGGTTTTATGGACTCCAGGCTGTAATATTTTGCAATCAAATAAATAACCCAAAATGATCACAAAAAAATAAGTCTTGGAAGAAAAGAATGTTTTAGTTAAGCTTGAAGTTTACCAAGTTGGCAGTGTTTCTATTTGTCTGACATCTCCGATACATTACAATATAAATCAGTAAGCCAAGTTGTGGTAGTTATAAAAAAATGAAGTTACTATAGCTTGAGGCTCTCCTCCAGTTAATTCAAGTCCAGAAAATTCAGGCCAGTACACTGCAAAACCACTATTAAAAATCTTTAATAGTAAACTGTCCATTTAAATTCTTTGTAAACTTGTTTTAAGCTACCCCATCTTCTCCTCCTCTTTCAACAATCAAATGCTGTTTTTTCTTCTGTCTTGTAGCTAAACAGCGTGTAACACCCAATGCCCCTCCCTTTAAAAATCGAACAAAATTGTCTCCGACCAAAGGGCCTAATGCAAAAAGGTTGGCTTCTTTAACACATTCATAGGTATATGCATCTATTTCCACAGGATTACCCTTACATGTGATTGGCTGGCTTGAATTATGGCCTAGGTAACATCCTTGTTCCTTTAGGAAAGAAAGATTAGGATGAGACCCTATCAATACCACTGCTGCAGACAGCTTAAATATTTTCTTCAATCCAGAGATGCTTTGAAGAATGCATTTCATGTCCGACTTAAAGGAAAGCACATGGTGCTCAGGAAAACTGGTATAATCAGACAAAAGATTTGAGTCAGCAGAATATATCTTAGTACACATCATATGATAGACTTTATGATATTCAGGATAAAGCTTTTTGGGAAGCTGCTTGAAAATTAAGCTTGGATCAGTTACTCGTCTGCGGAAAACATGGATCACGGGGATATTATTGTTGTAAGCACACAGTACTGCGTCAGCTGCGGTAAGCCCAGAACCTACAATTAACACTGGATCCACTTTGCCATGTAACTTTCCTTTACTTATAGCAGCTCCAAATTCAGGCATTGAATGAAACACGAAAGGAAAATCTTCCCCTTCAATTTTGAGATGAGCTGGAGAATCCAAAGTTCCAGTTGCTAGAGCTACATTCTCAGCAAAGAGGCAAAAGGGAACATGAGAACCATCTGCTATTCGCTGATAACCTCTGATTTCCCAGTTTCTCTTGATAAATTTTGACTTCTCTGTCTGTAAATGCTTTGTTGAAATATCTGAGTCTTGACTATCATTTTCATCCTGATCTCTGTAGAGTCTTGATACAGAGGTTATATAAGTATTCTCTCTGAAATTCTTCTGAAGACCCATGACTTTTACATAATGTTTATAGTAGCGAGCTATTTCCTCTGGCATAACTCGATCCCCTTTTAGATTCCTAAAAAAAGAAAAGAAAAAATATCCTATGAAGAGAGTTCTTAAGTTGCCACATTTATTATTTCTCTAGTAAGTATTTATATCTTTTTAGTTATTCTGGACTGTCTTAGCTAAAACTTATCCTAAAGCTTTATAAAGAAAGCCTGTTTTTGTTTTTAATTAAAAACTTTTAATGAATAAGTTTTATCAACAAAAGAAGACACAAGGGCAGGGACATTAATTCATCTTTGTTCCTCCAGCGCCATTCATAGTATCAGCTCAAATTAAGTTGTTTGATAAACTTTTATTAAGTAAATGAAGGAATTAAAATGTGGATATCTGAAAATTAGACTATTTTATATCTCAATTATAATGTGTAACTGTTAACTGAATTACATAGATTATAATCACTAAGAAATTACAGTTCTAACTATAACATCTATGCTTCTTGAAAGATTTATATAATACCATCCTGCCATGATTTTTTATTTTTTTTAAGGTACCAGGTATTAAACTCAGGGGTGCTTAGCCATTGAGCCACATCCCAGCCTATTTATTTTTTATTCTGAGACAGGGCCTTGCTAAACTGCTCCGGCTAGCTTTGACTGGTGATCTTCCTGCCTCTGTCTCCTGCAATGCTGAGATTACAGGCACGTGGCACCAGGTCCAATCTGACTTTTTTTTTTCTAAGTTACAGTTTTCTAAAAGACCAAAAATAATTCATCTGTCTTCTGCTGTACAAAATAATTTTACATCTAAGCAAGTAAGATATTATATTTTGCTCAATGTGTTTTCCTCCTCGGAAAGAGAACTCAAAGTATAAACTGTTCTTCATGAAAGATGTACACTAGTACATCTTTCATTTTTCACTTGGCTTGTAAAACATATGGTCAGTAATATTCCCAACAACCATGCCCAAATTAGAGATAGGTAGCAGTAAAAACAAACCAAATTATTAAACATAATGCACTATTACTTGTAAACGGAAGTTCATAAAAATTTTTTAAAGTATACTATAATTTATTTAGAAAACATTAAATCTTAACATTTACAGAAAACCCATGAAATGGTTACTATTATTATCTCCTATTATTTCTATTCTTTGCAGAATAGAAAATTCACAACTACTTGAAGTTATTTGCCTGAGACCACTACATTAGAAGTTAAAAAGTCAAGTCGGGTGCAGTGTCACACACCCATAATCCCAGCAGTTTGGGAGGCTGAGGCAGGAGGATATCGAGTTTAAAGCTAGCCTCAGCAAAGATGAGGCACTAAGCAACTCAGTGAGATCCTGTCTCTAAATAAAAATACAAATTTGGGCTGGAGATGTGGCTCAATTGAATGCCCCTAAGTTCAATCTCCAGTACCCAAAAAGAAAAAAGGGAAGGACTCAAGCCCTGCCAATCTTTTAAGAGACATGAAACTAAGAGCAGAGCTAAAGCTAATATTTATCACAAGACTAATTTTCACATAATATTCAAGATACAATATGCACAATATAAAAAGATAAATGCTTCTGTTAAAAAAATCATAAAGCTCCTTCTCTTACTTGTTTTACAAAGGAAGAATGTACTGAGCAATTTGGCTTGTTTACTTTAAAAAATAGGGAACTTGGTATAACCTGCCTGATTTTGTAACTTTGTTTGAAACCCATATATAATTCCATCTTAAAAAGCCTAAAAATGAAACTTTAAGGTTTTCATTTAAATTTTTTTAAATTTAAAGGTTTAATCTCAATTACTCATGCTCTAAATCTGATCATCTTAAATTTCAAATGAAAGAAAACATATGGATTAAATGATTCTTATCTATCAGGGAGATACTCAAATGTCACATCCCTATTCTAACAAAGGTTAAATAACTTCCTGCTTTAACTTATTTCCATTAATAGTCAAAGTGGAATAGATTCTCTTTATTGGTAATTCCTCTCTAATTTAATACCTATCATCTGTGAAAACAATAGTGTTTCCATATTTTTCCTTTTTCACTTTTGGATTCTTTCCCTCAAAATAAAACAAATTTATATTCTTCCAAAATGATATTTTTTCTGTTATTCCTACTTTCATATTTTCTTAATTAAAGACTTACTTTCATGCCCAAGTAGCCAACCATATCCCAAATTCTGAATTATTCCATCATTCTACATAGTCAATCATACAATATACACTCTTTACCCTGAAAATCAAACACTTTGGGTATGTACACAAGATATAAATAAATGAAGTTATATATCCACTCATAAAAATGAGTGGTTGAAAGTATTGAAAATGATATGTGGGTAGCTGAGAAAGTAACCAAACAGTGATTTAACAGGAAAGAAATTCATGATTAACAAACTTTAAAAAAAATCTATAAACACTTTCTTATTGCTTAGTTTTATAACATCTCTAAAAGGAAACTAGCTCATAATTACTGCTTCAGGATATATTTTCATCTGAAAAACATGTATATTTATATTCTTCATCCAGGACAGGATCACAAATATTGTGAAATTTTTCCAGTCTTTTTCATTTTACAACAAAGAATTTTAAAATAGTTTGATCATTACCTTCGTTTGCTAGATATCCAATCTTTAAATTTAAGTCCAGGAAGCTCCATCCAGTTCCCAAAGCTGATTGTCAACATGGAGCCTTCCATATTCTGTTAAAATTAAAAAGTAGTAGTTAAAAAAAAAAAACAAAAACACTATTAAACATATCATGGATTTTTATAAAAGCTAAAAATTCCATTTATAATAATTAAGACTCTAGACATGTTGTCCTCAATGTACTCATAAATGTTTGTATAAATTGCCTCCAAAATTTTATTCCAATAAGCTTTTACATATTTTCATCATTTGGTATTATCCATTTATATATCTTCTTTTATACAGTTATACAATCATAAACATATTTAGAGGATTCTTCAATGTCTACACAACATTGATAGCTTTAGCTTATAATTGATATGATAATCATGTGTACTTATTAACGTTGATAGCTTTGGCATATGATGGATACGTTAATTTAGATGTACCTGTTACAAGTCACTATTTCCACTGTTTTTAACAAAAAGAAAAATATTCAATAATTTCTAAAACTTAAGATATTTTTCCATTTTAACATTATTTACAGTTTTTTTGTTTTGGCAGTACTATAGATCAAACCTAGGGCCTCCATATGCCAGACAAACATTCTACACTGAGCCCAGACCTCATTTACAGCCTTTTAAAAATTAGAAAACTACTTTTCTACCCTCCATCAATTTTAATTCTGAAGTCTAGATTGGTTTGGATATAGCAACATCTTTTACTACAAATAGAAAAATAAGCAGTGGTTTCCTGAGAAACAAACTCACTGCTGGAGTTAATGCTGTCATCAAAGAGGTAAGCACTTCAAGCTCCTGGACCTACTTACTTCTGCTCTCCTTGATACAAAGGAATAAATGTCCAAGGGTCAAAACATTTATCCCAATAACCAATAATCTCTTTCATCCCACTGTTTTAGACATCATTATTCTTCTTACCCTGTTTTTATAAGGCCGAGAACTGGGAGTGGGGCCTATATTATATTTTTTTAACTTACCATGTGCAAAGCCTATGGTGCATTATCTGAGACAGCATACAGATCACCACTACGGGTAGAGAATGCAGCAAGATGCACATGATTTGAGGCGGACTGGCTTTGATAATAGGTTCAGAATCAAGAAAATGAATCATCATTAAAAGGAACTGTTAAAATTTTACTGAATCAGAGATTTTCTGGAGCCATAATTGCCTCGTGCAGAACTCAACCTTCAAGAGGTTAAGAGGTAGCATTGTTGAGAGACCTAGTTCTCTGATCTCACTTTTCTACCAATCAGTGTTTGTTTGTTTGTTCTATGCAACCTATAAGGCATGAATGTCTGTTCTCACAGAGACTGTAGTGTAATATGGGAGCAAACCAGATACAAGTACAATATAGGAACATATGTAAAGTATTTTATTTCTTTAAGGATACATACAAATGGGCTTCTAGGAGTGCACAATTAGAAGGAGAATATTCCAGGCAAAATAAAAATTAATGTAACAGCTTAATGAGAAAGAACTTAAGTAGCTTTCTAAAAATAAAATTTAGCAGGCTTGGGTTATTCCAACCCTTACTATATTAAGAAAGGCTTGTCTTCTGGACAGGGCCTTGTCTACTCCCTCCTAAGAGATTACTCTGAGCCCCTCAAGTATTGTTTTTGTTTTTTTCATGCCTGAGGCCTTGGCCATGTTCTACCAGTGTGGCCATGTAAAATTATCCTAACGATACGATTTACAGTCAATACCAGTGTTTGCATTGGAGGCAGAGGTCTGATGGCTGAGGTCAGACACACAGGCACTGCTGGCCTATATGACTGTTGGTCCATAAAAAATCCCTAGACACCAAGCATGAGTGAGTTTCCCTTGTTGGCAACTCTACATGTGTTGCCACACACTGTTCTGTTGGGAGATTTAGCACATCCCTATGTGTTTCTACTAGAAGCATACTCTTAGTTTCTCCTTGACTTCGCCCCATGAGCTTTTTCCCATTGCTATGCTAATCTATATCCACTCATGCAATAAACTGTAAGCATGAGTAAATCATTTTCTGAGTCCTGTGAACACTACTGCATCACAGAGACTGAACATTGGATTCTGCAACATGAAAATGTCAAAGCATGGAACGAGAGTGTGGGGAATAAGACAAAAAAGCTAAATAGGAGTTAAATCACATGGAATATGGTAAAATATATCAGGAAGTTTGTATACTATACATTTGACAAAGGGGGAGAAATTAATGGCTTTATCCATGGCATAACATCTCAGATTGTGTTTTAGTAAGACAACTCTGTCTTTGGTATTAAGAAAAAAATTGAAAAAAGACAAGCTGAGTAGAAAAGGCATTTAGAAAGAATTTTGCAATAATTTGGGCAAAAGATAATGATAGCCAGTATTTGCAAAATTACAATTATGATAGGGAGAAGCACGGTAGGCAGACTCAAAATATGTCTCTGAGATAAAGAATGTTAGGGCTGGGGGTGCAGCTAAGTGTATAGTATATACTTAACATACAAGAGATGATGGGTTGAATGCCCAGCACCCAAAAAGAAAAGAAAGAATGGAAAAGATTTTGTGATAAATTTGAAGTGGCAGTTGAAGAGACATTAAGGAAGACTCCCAGGTTTCTGGCTTGAGTAACTACAGGACTATGTCATTTAATCATAAGTAAATTAAAGAAATCAGATGATTAAGATAATTAATTTTAGGAATGCTGAGTTTCAGGACACCTTTGGAATAAAAAAAAGGGGGTTAGAACTTAGATGTAGGAGAAAGAATAATATAGGTTAGAGATTTTTATTTAAGAATCAAGCAGCATCCATACGCAAGTCGTTAGACTAGATGAAATAACCTAGAGAGTATGATAAGAAGACCTTGGCTTGGTTGGGATAGAGGTCACAGAAGCACAGTTTTAAAGAACAAGAGTCCACAAAAGTAACTGAAAAGGAGTACCAAAGAGAAAGAACATCAAGGAGACTAAAGGTTCAGAAAATATAAGAAATATATTAGATTTAACTGTCAAATGCAATAGATCTGTTATGGTCTGGATGGGAGGTATTCCCCAAAAGCTCATGTGTGAGACAATGCAAGAAAGTTTAGAGGCAAAATGATTGGGTTATGAAAGCATTAACCTGAGCATTATTCCCAATAGGGATTAACTGAGCGATGACTGAAGGCAGGTAAGGTGTGGCTGAAGAAGATGGGTCGATGGGAGCATGTCTTTGAGGGAAAGACATATTTTGTCCATGAGGGAAATGTACTCTCTCTGCTTCCTGGTGCCATGCTTCCAGCTTCTGTTTCCCACTACACTCCTCCACCATGATTTTTTTTTTAGTAGTGTTTTTTTTTTTTTGAGAGAGAGAGAGAGAGAATTTTTTAATATTTATTTTTTAGTTTTTGGCGGACACAACATCTTTGTTTGTATGTGGTGCTGAGGATCGAACCCGGGCCACACGCATGCCAGGTGAGCGCGCTACCGCTTGAGCCACATCCCCAGCCCCCTCCACCATGATGTTCTGCCTCATCTCATGTCTTGAGGAATAGAGCCAGCTGTCTATGGATTGAGACCACTGAAACCATGAGCCCTCAAATAAGCTATCCTCCTTTAACTGTTCTTGTCAGGTCTTTTGGTCATTGCAGTGAAAAGGCTGACTAAAACAAGATGTCAGGAAATTTTGAGAAGATCAAGTTAAGCAAAAAAGGAAATTATTGACCTTCAGAAAGAATAGTTCCTATGGAAAACCAGAAACAGAAGCTACAGTCAGGGAGCTAAGGAACAGGAGGCAAAGGCATGGAAGATGGTATGTGCAGGTAATCATTTCAAGATGTGTTAAAGAAAAGGATAAGACAAGCTAACACCTATTTTTTTTTAAAGACAGAAATAATTTTAGTACATTTATATACTGTCCAATAAAAACTGGCATAGAACTAATGGTATAAGAAGATAGAGGAGATCAAAAACTGTCCTTAAGGCGACAAGGGTCCAGATATAGCTGTAGGTGCCCCTTAGATAGGAGAAGTGATATATCTTCCCTTATAACAGGGACAAAAAAACAAAGAGTAAGCATGAATACAAGTAAGTATGTAGGGTAAACTATGAAACTGTGGAGGTTCGATACTGATTCTATTTTCTCTGTAAAACAAGAACCAAGAGCACATCTAAGCATAAAAGAGAACTCAAAAGACAGGGGTTTGAAAAGAACTTAGTAACTTTTGCAGGGAAACACCAAATGCTACCAAAAGGTGTTTAGGGCCCAAATGAGGCTAGACAATACTTTTCAGAGTTGTATGATTTTTTTTCCCCCAGGGGGTTTAACAGCTTAGATCAAATACAGTTAGATGAACTGCCTTTTTGCTAAACCCATCTAACTGAAGCACAATGGGCCAAGGAAGTTAACTAAGGAAAATAGTTAAATCAGTAGACTGTAGAACCTAAGCTGGGTAAGAAGGTGAAGATCAGGGCTGGACCACTCTGTTTTTGAGGTTCAGAGCAAGTAACTGAGTGATGTGGCTGTAAGAACAGAAATTGTGTTCAGAAAATAAGATGTTTGAGGACTGGTTTCACAAATTGAGTGATTATGAAAGAGATAAGATCCATAGTGGAGCTGCTGGAACTAATATAGAAAAAACTGTTGGCAATGAGGAGTGAAGGGACTATGAGGTTAAGGTGCTGGTTCTGCATCCTGTATGTAGAGTAAAGTCATTCAATGTGATAATAAAATTTCAGAAATAATAATTAAAGACCATGAGCCAGATGTCACAAACTGAGTAATTAATGGATATAGTTTGGAAAGGTAAAGGAGCTAGAAAATGACCTGTTCAAAGGAACGTGGGAATTTACAAGAAAGCAATGAGAAGTAAAGAGAACTCCAACCTCACCAGCAAAATGATAAAACATGAGGCAGTGGGAGAATGAACAGGCTTCACTTCAGAGGGCTGCAATAGGAAAGGTATCTTTAGGAAAAAGCAAGTTTTCAAGAAAGGGAGGAGGAGGACCATATAACTCAAATAGTTAAGAATATAGGGTTTATCACTGAGATTCTAGAGGACACAGTTTATAAAGCTTGGAAGAGAAGAGAGTGGTAAGAAACCAGATCACAAAATGGAGATAAGAATGAGAGAGGGTAGATGTCTAAGGCTAGCGAGGATGTGCGGAACACATGGCAGAGGGAAAGTAGCATAAACACATCAACAGTACAATAGGTAAGCCCTGAAAGATTAAGATTAAGGTATGGAATGGACAGATGGGAAAAAATAATTATGCCTGGGAAAGTCAGAAATCCTCATTAGAAGTATCCTTGACAAATGTATCCAGCTTGAATCCCAGTTATTTATATCGATATTCTAGTTAACATATTCCTGAAGAAAAGATAAGGAATTTTTAGGTATGTTTCAAACTTTACCTCTGACTCAAATACGCTTTTAGAAATGATGGTTTATCCAGACTTTAACTTTTCTACATGAAAGTAAAAGAAATGAAGTAAAAAGAGATCAATTATTCCCTGCACAGTTTTTTTAAGCAGAAAAAGTTAAGTATACAATAAAACCTCAGGAATTTAGAGAAGGCAATCTAAATACCCTTCCCCACATAAAACATTATGGCTTTTTCAAGAAATAAAGTTTCATTAAGAATTCTTCTCAGCAGGTCAGGGTAGAGCTCAGTGGTAGAGTATATGCTTAGCTTGTGTAAAGGCTGGGTTCAATCCCTAATACCAATTACATAAAAAAGGAAGACAGTACTATTCATAGAGCAAATATAAACACAGCTTTGCAAGTAACAGAATTTTTTCATATCTTGTATTGGCGGCTTCACAGTTATAGACATTTGTTACAGATCATCAAATTATACACTAAATAAATGCAGCTCATTGTAAATCAACTATTCTTAAATAAAGTTAATGTTAAAAATAAACAAAAATCTTAAACAAAAAGGTACAGATAGTTTGGCAGTTTCTACATAATACTATAAAAAAGAATTAAGATTTTAAAAGTTATTAGTCATGTATATTATATAGGAATATATCAATACCCTGACATAGTCACTTAACAAATGTAAACCACTTTTTAGATGTGTAACATTGTACTAATAGGAATAGCCAATTGAAATCTGTGTTAAATATTTGATTATTTAACATGCTGAAGTTTTCTTAAATCTGTATTTCATAACAACAAACTAAATTATTTTTTATTTTTATTTTTTTGGTAAAAACCAGGGATTAAACTCAAGGGCAGCTGCTGTAATAGCCACATCCCCAGCCCTATTTTGTATTTTATTTAGAAACAGGGTCTTACTGAGTTGCTTAGCACCTTGCTTTTGCTGAGGCTGGCTTTGAACTCACAATTCTCCTGTCTCAGCCTCCAAGCCACCGGGATTACAGGTGTGCACCACCACGCCCAGCCAAACTAAATTATTTAACATTTATTTGTATAACATATGACCATTCATTACATTTTGACAATTCTAGACATAGTGTTAACTAGGGATATAAGAATGAAGAATAATTGGCCCCCTACCTAATGAAATATACTGGATGAATCTTCAATTTATTGGTTCTCTTGTTTAACCTCTGCTATGGACTAAATTGTTCCCCTACCACAAATTCTTATGGTGAAGTCGTAATCTTCCATGTGATGTCATATAGAGAGGGGGCCTTTGGGGATTAATGATATTTAGTTGAGGTCATGAAGGTAGGTCCCTCTAAATAGAATTAATGGCTTTATAAGAAACAACTGCTCTCTGTACATGTGAGGACACAGTGAAAATGTAGGTGGCTGCCTGAAAGTGCCTGAAAGCCAAGAAGACAACCCTTACCAGGATCCAAATTAACCAGCACCTTAAATTTGGACTATGCAGCTTCCAAAAATGTGAGCTATAAATACCTGTTGTTCAAGCCACCCAGTTTTTGTTATAGCAGCTGAACAAACTAATACAACTTGTTTCTCTTAATACATTTTTTTCATTTTTATCTTGAAAATGTCTGGAAATAATAAATATTGGTTTTGAAATAAGATGTTGAGATGTTGTTAACTTGAAAATAAACGAATGAATAAGTTTTGCTATGTAAAACATTTCTGAAATGTTTTCTTTATAATTCTTGTAAGATACTATAGAAAAATGCTAGTTCTAAGATTGTATTAATAATAAAAATTTGGCCTTAACTGCTATAGGCAATTAACTGATATTTAACCAAACTGAGGAGCATTAAAATTCTTCTCAGATAAAAATGCAGTAAACATATACAACAGTATTATCATCATAATGCTTGAATCAAATTGATTTCATCAGGACAACAAATAATAATTCGTGTACATGAAAAGGCTAAAAACAATATACTCACATGCCAAGCCCCACCAGGTGGACCTTTACCAAGAACTAAGTGAGGGATATAATGATGTTGCTCTAATTTCCAATGCAAAATGGATGGATAATCATACCCAAAGTCAGCATCTGGATGAAGAAGTGTGTCAAAAAGTACTGCAACTGGATTGGATGATCGGCCCTCAAGGCCTTCAGACAAGTATTCTAAGTCCTGAATGGAAAAAAAGGGCAGAGTCTGAAAAAAGTCATGACCATAATAATTATAGTAAAAGCCATTACTCTTAAGCATTTCCCAGATAGTGAGTTATAGAATACTGATGTTCCTTGAGATCTTAATGGATTCTTTGGTCAAATAATACAGGTAAAATTTAGGTTTCCACAAAGCTAACCAGATCCTTACACTGGAAAAGTTAAAGATGGCTTTTGTATGTAAAAAGCAGCATTTTCAAACTTATGTGAGCATACAGCAACTATTAAAATTCCACTAGAACACAATTTGGGAAATTATGCTTTAATAAATTCCATAAAATAGATAGACATAAATAGATATAACTTCACAGAATACACTTATGAATTTAAAATAAAATAACAAAGTTTTATTTAGAATGAAGAATTTTTAACTGAGAAACAATGCTTATATAAATAAAACTAATTTTGTATCAGCATAAAAAATTTAAAAATTGACATAATAAACAATACCTGATCAACAATGGAAAGATGTCTTGCTTCTTCTAATTTACTATGTAAAATTGTATTTGGGTGTATTGTTTCTGATGATAAATATGGTCTATAGCCTGATAACATATAAGAAAGGCATATTCCTGAGGGTCCATTTCCTATTTTGAAAAAGGTAGAAAGAGGTGTATTAATACTCTTGTCACTTGGCTTTCCTCCTACTTCAAAGATGGCTCTTCTCCCTCACTTATTCTTTCTTCTCTAATCTCACAAAACAAGATGTCTCAAAGATTCTGATCTTTGCTTCTCTCTATTTTCTTTTGGGAATCTCATCTACTGAAAGTTTCAGTTCTTTATGCTACTAATTCTCAAAATTAGTTCTCTAGATGAACTTCTTCCCCCCAGATACATCCCACATTTCCATATGCTACTTCCTCACTCCACCTGACTGACCTACTAGTAACAAACATGATGTATTCAAAAGCAAACAGGAGTCCCTTCATGTAGATGCTCTTTGCTTTAAATTCCATCACCCATCTCCAATATGGTACTAGCAAAATCCTGAATTAATCAAATTCTGATTCTAAACCTATTTTCCATCTATATTCCATCAGTTGTCTTTGCTATTATCACTTCTGTCTTCTGTTTCTCCTTCTTGAGATTTACCTACTCCATTTGACATATTGCATCCACATAAGTTTGGTAACACATAGTCCTCATTATGTTATCCCTCTATTCTAAAACCGATATTGCTTATTCCTGACTATTCAGTGTTTCCACATTCTGGTCACAACCATCTTTCCATTATCAGCAATTAATAATGCCTTCCTATAGGTATGTATATTTTAATTAAAGCCAAATTGGTTTTCTTGATGAACCCCACTGAACTACTTCCATTCATGTAGCTCTGTTAGCCTAGGTTGCCACTTCTATTTTGAATCTCTATCAAAACTTTAATCCAACAGAGAAAATTGCTAGCCATCACAAAAAAAATCATTTTTTGTCCATTTATTTAAATAAAATATGCTTAAAGACATAAGCAAAAAGAGTAAAACCATAAAAATACTAGAAAAAGGTAATATTTCTACATACAATGCTAGCATGGAAAAGCTTTAAGCATGACAGAAAACCCAAAAGACAGAAAAATAAACCATTTGACTTGATAAAAATTAAAAATAAGTGACAAACAGAAGTAAAAAAGCTAATTTCCTTGAATCAGAGACAAAAAAAAAAATCACATGCTAATCGACACAAGCAAGAGTAGCATTTGAAAAAATCAAACATTTGTTCATAATTTAAAAAAAAAAACAGAAAGAGAATTTTCTCAACATGATAAACATCATCTATAATAAAGCTACAAACTGGGTGTGGTGGCACATGTCTGCAGTCCTAATACACAAAGGCCACAAGGCAAGAGGATCATAAATTTGTAGACAGTCTGATTAACTTAGTGAGACTCCATCTTAAAATAAAAAATAAAAAGGGATATAGCTGTTGTTGTACAGCACTTGCCTAACATGCATGAGGCCCTGGTTTCAATCCTCAGTACCACAAACAAAATAAACAAACAAAAAAACCTTAGCTGACATCATAGTAAGAAACTAGATACTTCCCCTCTAAGATCAGAAGACAAGGAACCATAAATATATATTGTTAAGTGAAAGAATCCAGTCTGAAAAGGCTATATACTCTACAATTCTAACTATATACATTTTAGAGAAGGTAAAACTGGAAGACTATGGAAAGGGAAGACTATGGAAAGATCAATGTTTTCTAGTAATTGGGGGTTGAAGGAAAGGTATAAATAAGTGGAGTATAGATTTTTAGGGCAGTGAAACTATTCTATAAATACTGTAATGGTAGATACATAACATTATACATTCTGCTAAACCCATGGAACTACTTATCAGAGTGAACTCTCATGTAGATTAAACATTTTAGTTAATAATAATGTACCAAAATTGATTCCTCAATTATAGCGATCATATCACACCAATACAAGATGCTAATTTTAATAACAGGAGAAAATGAGGCAGAGAGAGGAGAATATGAGAATTCCCTTTATTTTCTGCTCAATTTTTTTATAACTGAAAATGCCCTAATAAAAAAGTCTATTAATTAAAATAGCCAACCAGCAGAAGTTACTAAATTCCTTGAAAGAAAGAGGTACAACACTCAAAAGTAAATAGGCAAAGAATACAAAAAGGCAATTCAGAGAAATACAGTGTAATAGGGAGAATGCAACCTCATCCCAAAGATGTCTCAGTACTAACTCCCAAAACTTTCTAATGTTATCTTAGCAAAAGAATACATTTTGGGGGCTGGGGATCTAGCCCAGTTGGTATAGTGCTTGCCTGTCATGCACAAAGCCCTGGGTTCAATCCCCATCACCACCACCAAAAAAACAAAACAAAAAAACAAAACTATTTTTAATTAAGGACCTTGTGATGGAGAGTACCCTGGATCATATAGGTAGGCCCAATACAATCATCCTGAGTCCTTAAAAACAAAGAATCAGGCTGCCCAGCATTGAAGCAAACATTACTGGCTTTGAAGAGGCAGGAGGGAGCTTAAAAGCAAGTAATATGACCAGCCTTTAGAAACTGGAAAAGGCAAGGAGACGATTCTTCCTTGCAGCCTTCAAAAAGTTAACATAGCCCTGCTGACACCTTAATTTTAGCCAAGTAAGATCAGCTCTGAACTTCTGACCTAGTAAACAATAAGATAATATATTTATATTGTTTAAAGCCCCATGTTTGTGGTAAGTTGTTATAATAGGAACATAAAAACCTTACATATATTAAGGAAATCAGCTCTTTACCTATGCTCAGGTATTGCTACTCCAAATAGTAATGGAACTATGTACATTAGGGTAAGCAACTCATAGGTTAGATAAGACAAATAGGGATAGATTGTTTTGGGAGGAATAGGGTAGACAGATGCAGATAAAGGTAGTTTTCTGAAAGATACGGTTCCTTGTCATCCTGGATGAAAAATCGAGATTGGATATAAAAGGGGAAAAAGTCAGATACAGGATATGGCCCCTGAGATCTATCTTGGATAGGAAATACTGTCATCTATTTCCTAGAGGAGAATCTAGTATAGAAGAACAATCTTGCTCTCCTGCCCATCTCCCTCCCTAACTTCCTAGTATCTCCACATGTTAATCAGAGAACACAGCTTTAATTCCCTTCCTACTAACTCTGAATTAAGGTACAAAGGATATACAACAGTAATGTCATGGTTAAGGTTATTATAAATATCATAACAGCGTACTACAATGTTGCCAATTAAGGATTAATATTACAAATTGGGTTACTAACTTGTATAAATCACTGTTTGAGTCTCTCCCTATATGTGTGTCCCCTGCCAACATTAGAGGGCAATAAGGTTATAAGGTATAATCTAATAATATACACTGAATGCTCACTTCAGACCTCTAATATTGGTTATTATCACTACCATGACACTACTATACAGTTAATAGAATTCTTATTATCAGGTCTCCAGTGAAATGTATTAAATTCTAACATAGCCACTAACATCAGATTACTTCCTCCAAAGATTTGATTATTAGTTTTTTTAACACATAAAACAACTTCAGAATACTTTTTAAATTAGAACTAATTCCTTTATTATCTTTTCCACAGATTCTCCTTAAAAACTATTTTTAAAAATTATTTCTAATTCACACATAGTTTAACTGTACATATTAATGGAGGTACTCCGGCATTTCAACACACGTATAAAATGTCTACTGATCAACTCAGGGTAACTGACATATCTATCACCATACACATATATCATTTCTTTGTGTTGAGGACACTAAAACTTCTCTGTACTAGCCATTTTGAAATAAGACTACTTTTTAATATAATCCTAAGAACTTGCACTGCCTTACTGCAGATTTATTAAAGTAGTAAGGGCAGTAAAAATTTTTAACAACAAAATGAAACAACTTACCTATTATTACCACAGGCAAAGTCACTGACGAATCTTCGAGTAAAGAAGTTTCTTCAACTAATGGCATTGCTTTAACTTTTTGCCCCAGATTATCACCAAAATATTGCACTAAGGAATTTAAAATCTCTCCTTCAGTTTCAGTGTCACTATAATTTCTTTAAAAGCAGAGAGAGAGAGAGAGAGAGAGAGAGAGAGAGAGAGACAGTCAATATAGCCTTGACATAAAAGTCACTTTTTACTCATATTTTAAGCCATAAAATACTTAATAGTTTCACAATGCTTTGAAATTAGTAGTTTAGCTGTATGTCAACCTATCCTACTTTGAAGGCCAGAAGTTCTAAGTAGCTGTGTATCTTGTAGGCAAGCTTTTTCAAGAAGCTGTCTTTAATGATCAAAGATACAACATTAGAGATTTTATAATTCTGAGATCTTCTATGATGACTAGTTTCTCTACTTTTTCTCATTAACTAAAAGGCGAATGCATTAAAATATACAGTCATAAATGTTTTAAGGAAAAGTTACTGTAGTTAAATATTACAAATTGGGTATTCGGTAAAAGAGGTTTATACACTTTTATTATCAAGAAAATATAAAAAAAAGGAATGATTTTAATGTTGATCTCCAATCTTTATTTCCCAATTGCCTCTCTAGAAACTAGTTTTAGCACTGTGGCATGTTCACATAATAAATGGAGTATTCCCTGAACATGGTTAATGCTATACTATTTTGTGGATTACTTTGAAATAGAATTCCTAAATTATTTTCCATATTCATACAGTCAGCAATAGTCATCATGTCTGGAAGTATTGAGACCCACGAGTAGATATGTTTCTTAGTATTCCCTGAATGATAAATGACAGATGGATCAGCTATTTCACAAGACTAAGGGTCAACTCACTGATCCCAGAAGATGTTGGCAAATGAAAAGAATTAGATGGAGACAGCAAAGTCTGCTTCTGTGTATCCCTCAGAGGTCCCAATCTACCTTCAGATGGGGCAGAGTTCTCAAAATACTATGAGAGCTTTCTTAAACCAAAGAAAGTAATGTCTACCCCTAAATATCTGGACTCATCTTACATTGCCAAAATAGATAACCTTCTGGACTGGCAACTAAAGAAAGCCCCTCCTCACACTGCAAGGACACTATCCCTGGAAGGAAGTATCTTTTATGATCAATCCATCCCTTTCAAGAGCATTCTAACTACTGCCTCTGATCAGATCCAGATGTATCTGCTGTCTTGCTTGCTTCTGCTTCTTAGAGTTTACACTAAACCTGAGTATTTTCTACTTTGGTCTGTTCCTGATACTTCTCCAAAGTGTGTGCAAAGGACAAGTCCAGCTCCTGTTGGAGGCTTCTGACCAAAGTCATTTTGGCTACCCAGGCCGAATAAACATTATTGTTGTAATGATCACAATTCTAAGGAAATACAGACTTCTCCCTTAATCTCCCAGACATCCCTACCCCAAACACTGTTGCTTCTCTCTATATATATAACCTGGAAAATAATAACTTTAAGTCTACAAATAAATGCTATGAAATTAATAAGTAATATTCAAATACTAACAGGATAAACCATAACTCATGAAAAACTACAAATTACTTTCACCTAAAGGTACAGTAGAACTCAGTTTCTACAGGACTCATTTTTAGGGGGCATTTAATATTCTAAGTCGAGCTGTCTCAAGCAATTATTTTTCTGGCAAGCCTTAGAATTTTATTCATCTATAAATTCTATATATAGACTATTATAAGCAACTATATTTCATTTCACTGAACTTATCCTCTCAATCAGTTTATTTAGAAAAGTAAATCAAGAGCTTAAGACAATCAGAAATAAAATGCCCTCTGGTGGGCTTCTGTTAATCAAGAAAAAAAAAGATAGCTTTCAAAAGCTCAAAAACATAAGACAATAGGTTACTTGATCAAGCCTTACATTAAGGCAAACGGAAGAAACACTAGAAAGAAATTTTAAAAGACTTTCAATGAATTATAATTCATACATAAAATTCACCCTTAGGGTATACAATTTGATGGTTTCCAATATATTGACAAGGTTTTGCAACCATCATCCCCCTAACATAGTACATTCATTAGCAATAATCCTCATTTTCCCCTTTGTCCAGCCACTAGCAAGCACTAAACTATTTTCTGAATTACTGAATTTGCCCATTCTGGACATCTCATATGAATTTGACCACTCACAAAACATGTTGCCTTTTGTGTCTAGCTTCTTTCACTTACCACATTTCCAAGATTCACTCATGTTAGAGCATGTATGAGTACTTAAATTTCTTTTGAAGACTGAATAATATTCAATGGATATGTTATACATGGATATGTTACATTTTGTTTGTTATCATTTGTTGAACACACAGGTTTTTTCCACTTTTCTGCTATTATAAATAATGCTGCGATGAACACTCACTGAAGGTTTTGTATTGACAAGTTTTCATTTCTCTAAGGAATATTCCCAGAGAATATACAGCAATAATTTGGCCATTTACTCTATCTATATTAACATCTTGAGGAACTGCCTCATCCTTGCCAGCACTATTAAGTCTTTTAGTTAACTATCCTAGTGTGTGTGAAGTGGCATCTCAACTGCAAATTTTGTTTATTTTTTAATATTGGGTCTTGCTATTTTATCCAGATAGGCCTTAAACTTAAAATACTCCCTCAGCCTCCAGAGCAGCTGCCTTTAGGATTTATATTCCTTAGTGACTAAAGTTAAGCATATTTTCAGGTGCTTATTTTCCATTTGAATATTTTCATTAAAGTATCTATTCAAACCCTTTGCCCATTTTTTGTTTTTGTTTTGGGGGGATTAGGGATTGAACTCAGGGGCACTCAGCCACTGAGCCATATCCCTCGCCCTATTTTGTATTTTATTTGGAGAGGGTTTCACTGAGTTGCTTAGCGCCTCACTTTTGCTGAGGCTGGCTCTGAACTTGCTATACTCCTGCCTCAGCCTCCTATGCCGCTAGGATTACAGGTATGCACCACGGCACCCAGCCTTTGCCTGTTTTTAACTGTTTTTTTGTTAAAAAAAAAGTTTTTTATATATTCTGGATAAATGTCCCTTTTCAGATAGTTTGGAAACATTTTCTCCCATTCTGTGACCTGCCCTTTTACTTTCTTGATGATGTCCTCTGAATGAATAAATTTAAATTTTTGACCAAATCAAATTTATTTTTTGGTTGCCATGCTTTTGGTGGCATATCTAAGAAACCGCCGCCTGATCTAGTTACAAATATTTATTCCTACATTTTAAGAATTTTATAATTGTAGTTCTTACTAATAGGCCTTTTGTCCACTTTAATTTCTGTTCATAGGGTAAGACACATATAACTATCTTTTTCAAAATATGTTTTTAGTTGTAATTGACCCAATACCTTTATTTTATTTATTTATTTTTATGTGGTGCTGGGGATCGAACCCATCGCCTCGCACGTGCTAGGCAAGCGCTCTACCACTGAGCCCCAGCCCCAGCCCCTAACTTCATCCTTTTTTGTGTGTAGATATCCAGCTGCCCTGAAATTCATTGAAGATAATATTCTTTTCCCATTGTCTCAGGTCCCTTAACAAGAGCCAAAGTTTCATGTTATTTAAGTTTTCTATATATTAGCTTGCCTAAATTTACACAGTATAAATAATTTGTTTTGATTTCTTATTATCACTGGTGTAATCTATCTGTGTGGCAACTATTTGTAATAAACTTGCATGGTATTTGATAACTCAATAGTGTTAATCAAGAAAAAAAGATAGCTTTCAAAAGCTCAAAAAAAAAAAAAGATAGCTTTCAAAATAGTGATTTCATAGAGACATGAAAAATCCTGAGTCAACAGGAAAATAAAATTAAACTATGGTTAACTGATTTTACATACAGCAACAATGAAACAAAAGCCAATTAGTAGCATTATTTCTAAAAATAATCAAACCCTACATTATAAATTTAGTATTGCTGCACATGTTTTACAGTATATGCATATACTATGAACAATGTTAATTTCTACTTAGATTTTCCAACTTTATGAAAACTTTATTTAAGACCAGAATTCGTGGGCCAGGCACACAAAGTCTGCGGAAGGAGGATCACAAGTTCAAAGCCAGTCACAGCAACCCAGCAAGGCTGTAAACAACTAGCGACCCTGTCTCTAAATAAAATATAAACAAGGGCTGGGGATGCAGCTTACTGGTTAAGTGCCCCTAGGTTCAATCCCAAGTACAAAAAAAAAAAAAAGACCAGAATTTACTTTGAGTAATAAAAATCTACTTTTCCTCTATTTGGGGCATCAGTTAAACTGAAAAATACGTAATCGAATTTAGAAAACAGTAAACAACAACAGTTACCAAAACATTCAGTATCGAAGAAGATAACTAAGAGGACTTTAGAAGCTTCCCATTTTTTGGTTTTTGAAACATTACTTTCCCAAGTTTCAAAACAAATTTAAAAGGATAGTGTAAGCAAAATATCTAGATAACAAAAAGACTTTTCCCACATTGTAGCAATATCTCTTTAAGTAATTAAAATGAAATGCTTTAATATCTCAATTTTTATAATCTTTGGAAGCACAATTCTAAATTTTACCAAATCAATACTAACACATGAAAAGAAGTTTTAAAGTCACAAAGGCAGTCACAATTGTCATCTGCCAGAATAGGAAGTACTAGGTTAATAGACAGTTCTCACTAAACATATCAATTCAAATATTAGACAAATCCCCAAACGTAGTTTGTCACAATCTGTATAAAATGTGTTTCTAATGAATCTGCACAAAGATAGCATTAGTAAATGAGAAACATTCCTAAAAAATTTTTTAGGTGACCTTTTTTCTTTTTTAGAGGCAGAAAGCTTGCAGGCTTGTTGTCCTTTCTCTTAAAGACCAAAATGTAGCCCCATGCTTTTTGTTTTTAGCCCCTATTCAAAATTTCAGTGCACAAAGATAAGCAGATGGTATTTACTGCCTAGTATTTGAGGAAAGGATATAAATCCCAACCAGGCACCTGAAGAATTCAGCTGTATACAAAAGGTTGTCAAAAGGCTTTGGGATAGTATTTTCTCAAAATGATGTTAGTTTCTCAGGGGTTTAAATTTAACAAGTTTTCATTAGGGAACCAGTTCTCTAAAACTCTCCAACTCTCCAAAATGTGTCTGATACTCTCAAAACCCTGTTTGTTAAGTAGACGACAATTTGTCTTGAAGTTACAAAAGCAATCTATTACATACTTTTTTATTTTTTATTGATTTTTTAATATCCAGAATTTGGAGACTCACACAAAACTCACTGGGCAAGCCTAGCTTATTGTTAGTACAACAGGAGTCCTGAACTTTCTCTGTGCCTTACATTCCTTTCATAATTTGGTAAAGCCTCAGGACCTCTTCTCCGAATAATAGCATTAATAGGACTTACAAGGAAAACATTAAAATAGTTATTAAAAAAAAAAAAAAAAAAAAACTCATGCGGTTGGGGCTGTGGCCCAGTGGTAGAGCGCTTGTCTGGCATGTGTGAGGCACTGGGTTCGAACCTAAGCCCCACATAAAAAAATAAAATAAAGGTATTGTGTACATCTACAACTAAAAAATGTATTTAAAAGAAAACCTCGTGACATACAAGTAAATGTGCATTAAAGAACAATTCATTGATGTACAGTAATTACTGTAATTCTGAAGAAACATTAAGCATAAACAGTATTTCTAGATATCTGCAACTAATGTGATAGGGAAATATTTGTGATTTACATTGATGTCAATCATAATTACTACTTTGGTTTGTTACTTATACTCCTAACTGAAGGAAATGCTAATTTTGTGAAAATAATATATTTTCGGTCCAAGTTCATAGACCACCTATATCCTATGAACCCCAATTATAACTCTAATCGAGTTTCATAGCTTACCCCCCAAAAAATAAGTGTTACGCATCATCATTCTGGAGCATTCAAACGTGTAAATTTCACCCCTGGGTTAAAACCATTTCTAGTGTCTTTGGTCTTCTCCCTTGCAATTGAAGTTCTGATCAACTGTGCTAGACATAGAAAACCCACCCACTTTTATTTTTTAAATGTATTATCTTTCTCACCCCTTAAAAACTTTCCCCATCACTGAGTATAAAACTGTGACACTTTTTCAAATTTCTACTCTATATCTAGAAACTGACTTATCATAAGCAACATCTTAAGTCAGAACCTATTTGTAACCAGATCACGACGCTAAACGTAGTTTCCTACCTTCGGTCAACCCAGTAACTTATGTTATCAGAAAAAAAAATAATAATAAGTAACATTTTTTTTTTAAGGAGGCCCTTCGCGGGAATCCGTCGCTACAACTTGGCACGACTTGGAAGTCTCAGCCCGCCGTAACCGACCCATCCCGGGCCTAGCCGGTCTCGCAGTCCATCCCGTGACC
>NW_026000093.1:37356366-37390501 GCF_001458135.2 Marmota marmota marmota | reverse complement strand
CGCGGCGGCGGCGAGGCCCTTCTTGAACCTCGGCCTGCGCCCGGTACGCAGCCTGGGGGCTCCCATGGGTCTGAGGCCGGAGCGGAAAAGGAGGCGCTGCTAACCCGGCCCTGAGGAGGTCCCCGCGCCCCGCGCGGCCTTCGCCACCCTGCCGAGGTGGGGGAAAGCACGAGCTCCCCGCCCTGGCGCAACCTTAGCGCATTTGCTCGCGCTGGCCATAATGCAGACTCCCGGAGCTCCTGGGTACTGCCGTCCGACACAGCATCACAGTCACCTGGGGCGTCCTCACACCACTGGTGCCGGGCCACATCCCCAAAGATTGCAATTTTTAAAGTCCACCTTCCTGGAAGGGGTCAGCCTCCCTTCTTTCAGTAAGTGGCTCTCAGACACGCTCAAGTGTGAGCAGTACAGACCTACCGAGTCAGTGTGGGGAAGTGGGACGGACCGGGTGCGTGTTGGAGTCCCTCTAGGTGACTGTGATGCGATTTGGAGGTAAAGGTAATTCGTAATAGTGAGTGTCCCTATTTGGTGTTTGTCAAAATTAGAAGGCGCGGGGTGAGAGGCTGGCAGTGGACAACTGGAAGGAATTGATTGCATACTGTACTGAACAGAATTGCATTCTATCCCGCCTCCAGAAAAGCCCCGATTATTTGGGGGAATTAAAATATCAATATTTGTGTTTCGTACCCACTCCCCCTAACCCCCGGGGTTTGAGCAGCTGAAATGCAAAACTCACTAGCTTTGCCACTAAGCTGCATTCCTAGCCCTTTGTATTTTACATTTTGACACAGGGTCTTGTTAAATTGCCGAGGTTGGCCTCCAGTTTGGACTCCTGGCTCAGCCTTCCTAGTTGCTGGGATTAGAGGCAAGTGCCCAAGAGCCCAGCGTGTTTGTGTTTTTAAATATAGTTTTTAAAACAAGTTTTCGGATTTTCCTGGATATTATCCTTGACCAGACTTGCAGTTTGCAGTTATTTTAGGTTTTGTGGTGCTTAAAGAGAACTGTAGGATTCAACTTGCCAACAGGTTTATACAATCAAAGAGTAGGTTTGCCAATATTAAAAGTTCTCTTTTTCTCTTCTTTCAACTACTGACAAATGTGACATGTTCAGTTTAATGTTGGTTCTAAGAGTGAAGCATGAAGTTTAATATTTACACCATTATCTTTTTAAAAGTCCCTAAATTCTTGACAGCTATGCCAATCAGATCGTACACTGTTTTATTATATACATTTTTCCTTCATGGCTTTGTTTTCATTTTTAGTTTTCTTGCAGTATTTTCACAATAAATAAAAAGTAGGTATGTCAGTTTTGGGGCTTAATCTGGTTTATATTTAACCTTGTGAACTTGCTGTGATGGTTTACACTTGATAACAGCTTGTGGTGAAACCAGGCAACAATGACTGTGTAGAGGATTTTTATTAGGGAAAATGAGGCATATCCGAATTTTCATATTTTTGAATTGAAATTGTGGGTGAAATGTTATTTAAGCATAAAACCCATGGTTGGTGAAGTAGTGGGGAAATAGAATCAGATACTGTTGGTGAGAGTACAAATCAGTAGGTAATCCAAAACTCTATCACTTGCATTTGAGGAACTCAATGTACTCTATGACCACAATCAATTAGATTGATTGAATGGTAGTTCTGGGTGAATGGTAGTTTTGGGTCCACAGTGTCACTTGGTTATAAACTCCTTACCAAACAATCTTGCTGATATATACATTAAATTATAGTGTAGTGACCAAGAAGATCCTATACTGGAATCTTCACTATCTTAGCTGTGTGATCTTGGGCAAGTGACGTTAGCATCTCAGAGCATATCCTCATTTGTAAAATGAAGATAATGGAACTTACATCATCAGTTGTACTGATAGAACATTTATGAGAATCACAGTGCCTGGCTCCTATTGGTTGCCAAATAAATGTTATTTTTCAGTATTATTTGTAATATTGCAAAGTATTTTTACATTTCCTAAAAGAAAAATTCTGAAAAGTATATGCTGTGGACTGAATTGTGTCCCCCAAATTTTTTAATTGAAGCCCAACCACTAATGTTACTGTATTTGGAGCCTGCCGCAGTCTGGCTGGGCACAAATCACGAGCCACTGAAGTAGGAACAAACTTTATTTTTAAACTGCAGGAAAACACTTCACACAGCTCCCGGGGAATCCTCCCGAACGCACCACGAGGCTTGTCCAGGAACCCCCAGCCGGAAATATCTCTCCCGGAAATCCCTCCTCTTGCACTTCCCCAACCAATGGGAACTCTCAGGGAATCCCCGGAAATCCCCACGAGAACTCCAAAATAGTGCGAGAACTCAAAAGTTGCGGCAGAGGTGGATAGTAATGCCTCGCCTGTCAATCAATACTGTTGGCAAAATGCCAGGGGCCATACAGACTGGGCCGTGGATCTCAGCAGGAGCCAGGGCCTAAAAGGGGATAATAAAAGTTAAATGAAGCTATATAGGTGGAGCCCTAATGGGTTATGACTGGTGCCTTATAAGAAGATAGAGCTTCTCCTTCAAAAAGAGGATAAAGGGGCAAGCTGAGCAGAGCGCCTTCACCAGGAATTGAATTCCCTGGCCACCTAATCTTGGACTTCCTAGTCTTCACAGCTGTAAGAAAACAAATTTCTATTGTTTAAGCCATCTAGTCTTTGGTATTTTATTATGGAAGCCCAAGATGACTAAGACAGTAGGTATTTGTATTTTCTAGAAGCAAACCAAAACTTTTAATGTAAACTATTCAAAATAAACTGGTTGCAGTTCATAATCTCTGCAAATCAGTCAGTGAGCCATGCCAGAAAAGGTAAATTGATAGTGTAAGACTCAGGTGGTTCTAGAAAACATTGTAGAGAAACAGTTACTCCTTTATTAAACTTGAAATTCTGAGGACCTCGGATGCCTTTCAGATTTTTTATCCTCAGGCCTGTTGATATAATTGTTTTTACACTAACTACCTCTGTTCAGCTGCCGGCTTGGAATTCTCATCAATTCAATGTTCCATATAGATGGCAAATAATAAGAGTGCTTCCCTGAGTAAGTACAAAGTTGGGGACAGGAGCTATGTTTGGGACTTTAAGATGATGTTTGCTCCTACAGTTTGATCTCAGGGGACAGAGAGGAAAATACCAAGGTGGCATCCTACTAAAAAAAAAATTTATTTTTGTGAATATTGTAGCAGTCATGTTGAGTTACAGAAAACAATTCATAAAATTCACTCTGGCTAATTTAAGAATACAGGTATTAAATATTTTGCAGACTTAGAGGAAGACTAAAGAAACAGGTAGAACTCGGAAAAATTCCCTGTCACAAGCAAGAGCAGTCACCAAGGGAGCTGTTGTCTGTGAATAAAAAGCTGCCTGCCAAATCAGAAAATTTTGCTACAGCCTCTGATTCCAGAAATATACCTGATGTGTAATATTTTAATCTTTTTTTAAAAAAAATCTGCCTATAAGGTCCTTGCTTAGCATCCGGATAGCCATCTTAAGTGACAGCCATCATTTTAAGGAAAAAGTTTCACTTTCCCACCCAAGGGCCTGAGAAAAGCTCACCACCCTCATACCAACCCAACCCTTAACTGCTTTAATTAGGACCCACCTACTCTGATTCCTGAGTCTACCCTATAAAAATCCCAGAATTCAAGCCTGTTTTGCCTCTCTCTCCTATAGAGAGATAGCCTTTGTTTGTCAGCTCCGACAAATAAACTCTCTCTCGTATGTATCTCTGCATGGTTTCCATCTTTCATTTCTTGTTCACTTGTCTCTTGTTCCTCGCTTTCCCTTCACTGCCTCCCTGTCCTACAAAGTGAGTTCAGGAGGTCAGGAATTTTTTTTTCTTTGTTCAATGTTGTATACTCAACACTGAGAACAGATCTTGATATTGATAGGAGCAACACACAAATCAGATAACACTCACCCAATAAAACCAGTAGGGCCAAAGTTGGGTAAGCCTTGAACTAAATGGAAGGAAAAAATATTAGTTATGAGATTTTTCTATCTCATTGTTTATAAGGTCAATTGGTAGGCACTGTTTGCATCCTACAAGGTAAGGAGAAGTAGAGAAAGAGTACATATGATAAAAGATAAGTCATAAGAATCTAGATTTTTAGTGTCAGAAGTTCCAGAAAGTGAGATTAGAGAAAGTGGTTGGATGAAAGTTATTAACAAGAAAAAAGTTTTAGAACTAAAAGGAGATATGAGTCTGCAGATGTAGAAAACCTACTGAGTACTGAGCAGGAAAAAGAAAAATAAACATGTGTATGCGTACACACACACACACATATATACATATTTATGCACAAGGGAAAAAACAAAGGAATTTTTAGACTTGATAATATCCTGGAAATATTGGAAGAACCTATTCTAACAATGGTGTGGAAAGAGACTTGAGACAAAAGTAAAAAGGCGATTTGAGGACTGAAGTTGTAGCTCACTGAAGCATTTGCCTAGCATGTGTGAGGCACTATATTTGATCCTCAGCACCACATAAAAATAAATAAATAAATAAAATAAAGTTATATTAAAAAGATTTTAAAAATGGCAATTTGAAATCTAGTGGGGTTGGTTGTGTGACAAAAACAACCAAATAAAATATAATCATAGAATACCATTTGCCTGGGCAGTGAATAATGTTTACATAGACGAAATATAAACATTGTTTACTGATTTTCAAATTTACAGTCCACCTGTAGACAAAGAATCACTTAACTATGGTTACAGAACAGGTTGTAAATGTTAAGTATGTTAACATAAAAGAGAACAAAAGAAAGAAAGGTTATGGAATAAAAAAAATCTTAACTGACACAGTGAAGAGATACTGCTTATAGTTGAAATCAGAAATATGTGTTTAAGTATCAAATATAATCAAAATTTGTTCAAAATCACAAATATAATCAGTGAGAAAAATAGTGACATAATTTATTAGGTATTGCATGTAGGTAGGGAAATTTTGGGGTGATCTAATGTAATTAAAACCTTATAATGACAAGAACTGGGTATTCAAGATCTAACATTGACTAATTGAGAAATAGTATTATAAGCATATTTTGAAAGATAGGAGGGAACTAAAACCAGTGAGATGTGATTGTTTCTTGAAAACAATTCCAAGGGTATGAATAAGATTGGTTGGGGACCTGCTGCTTTTTGCATTGAGCCCACTTGAATTTGTTCATTCATATAAAAATGTGTATATCAGGCACATATAAATATTTCAAATGGACTTTGCTGAATATTTGGAGATACAGGATATTTCTATCATAACAATGCCAAATTTCAAATTGAATATTAGATAACTTTGTTTTTAAAATTGTTTATTAGGCAATTGATGCCAACTGGTTGCTATCCTTTGTTCTCATTATTCCTCTTCCATTTTTATTCTCTAACACAAAGTTTGCAGTCCTCTGATATGTGGATGCAAACACACAAAAACAAAGTCTTGTTTATTGGTGTGGGGAACTCACAAAGGTGCAGTAAAGGAGAAATGTGGCCTGTCCTATCTTTTTTGTACCCAGGAATGGGTGGCAGAGGTCCCAGAATTTTGCAGAGGGAATTTCTGGTTTTGGCGTTCCAGATAATGACAGTACAGGAGCAACAATGAGGAGCACATTAAGCAGATTACTTGAAAGCAGGAATAATAAAACAAAAATCTCTTTTTCACATAGTGGTTTTCAACCAGGACTGAATATTAGAATCACCAGGAAGCTTTTAAAAAAAGCATCAGTGCATGAGTGCATGAGGTGCACTCATATATTATTGGGATTGCAAATTAATGCAGCCACTCTGGAAATCAGTATGGAGATTCTTCAAAAAACTAGGAATGGAACCACCATTTGACCAAGTTATCCCACTCCTTGGTATATACCCAAAGGAGTTAAAATCACCATATTGCAATGATGCAGCCACATCAATGTTTTTATAGCAGCACATTTCACAAGAACTAAGCTATGAAACCAACCTAGATGCCCATCAACAGATGAATAGGTAAAGAAATTGTGATGTACATATACAATGGAATATTGCTAGGCTAAAAAAAAGAATGAAATTATGACATTCACTGGTAAATGGATGCATCTAAAAATTATCATGCTAAGTGAAATAAGCCAATCCCCAAAACCAAAGGTTGAATGTTCTCTCTGATATGTGGATGCTAACACACAATGAGGGAGGAGGGGAAAATAGTTCAGTGGATTAGATAAAGGGGAGTGAAGGGAAAGGAGGAGAGATGGGAATGGGAAAGACAGTAGAATGAATCTGACAACTTTCCTGTGTGCATGTAAGAATACACCACAGTGAATTTCACCATCATGTACATCCACAAGACTGGGATCCTAATTAGAATAAGATATATCTCAAGTTTACATAAATACATAGCAAAATAGATTCTATTGTCATGTATAACTAAAAAGACCAACTATTAAAAATTTTTTGAAAGTCAACATAATCAACATGAAAAAAAAACATAAATGCTAGGCTGAGGAGTAGCACAATAGTAGGGAGCACTTGTCTAGCAACCTCCTCGTCTCCGGACTCCCACCACTACCAAATAGATTAAAAAGTCTCTAAGGGAAGGACCTCAGGCCCATGATTCAAATCATAAGGATGTGAAGGCAATCTAGCTGTGACTTCTGTCACCCCATTGATCTCCAGGGTTGATTTGGCTGATCTGGCTGGCTAGCTGGGTGTCTCCTTTCTTCCTCACTGCTCTACGTAAATCCCTCCTGAAGCTGCGGGCTGGGTCAAAGAGGACGACCTTCCTGGATAGATGAGGACTGTTCTTTGATCATGGGTGTACAAATAGCTATGCTCCCCTGCTAGAACCTCCAAACAAGCTCTCAAATCATTAATATGCAATCTACATGCAATTTCTGCACAATTGATTGAATTAGCAAAACAAATTGAAGTGTCAAAACACTTTGTCAAACATTTTCCTTCTGACAATTGTAATATTGTTTAAAAACAAAAAAACTACAATCACTTCTTTGGTGTTATAATACATAGTAATGGCATAAACATAAAATATATAGCTTTTATTTCATTAATAAAATTAATTCAATAGTCAAAAAAGTCTCCCTGCACACCCATACCTTAATTTGTGTTCTTATCTCACCTGTTGGTATTCTTGAGTTTTTCTACCTTTCCAACATGTTCTCCAAATGTGCCAAGCAAATTCTGTTCCTTGGGGTTTTGTACTACCTGCTTCCCCTACTTGGAGTACCCACTATATAAATGGGTCACCTTTAGAATGAGGCTGACCTTGATCACCTGTTGAAAAGTTTTGACTGCACTCTGTTTTGAAATGTTACTTCCAATCTAACTTACTTTGCCCAATTTTATCATAAGCACTTAGCACCTTCTAACATATAACTTGCTTATTTTTATTAGTTTGTTCACGCCCGCTAGAATACAAACCAATAAGATGGGTTTTTTTACATTTTGTTCACTAGGGAAGCTAATGTATCTAAAACTACTGAACACTCAAATAGATATTTGCTGAACTACAGTGGCCTTTTCAATAACATTTAGCTCATTATAAAAGAGATGTGTTTAGCCATGTTATATAATATGTGTTTGGAACGTGCTAGCATTACATTGTTATATAAAATCTTTGTGGAGTTCTAAATCTCCCCAGGCAAATTTGTCTCCCAGTGAAGCTGCTGGGCATCTGGAACAGCCAGCAGAAGACTGAGGCTTTGATTTTGTCTGTTAACTAGATATATAATATTTGGTAAGTTATTTCACTACTCTGAACCTTATTTATATAATCTATAAAGGAAAGGATAAATGAATTCTAAATTCTTTTCCTCTTCTATTATGCAGTATTTTATTACCAACTGTGAGCTTGAAATAAAATGAAGTGTTAATTTTATATTTTCTTAGGAAAGTTAAACATATACATATCTTCTTATTCCAAGTTGAATTAGGTATAGTGATTAAGAGTTACCTCTTTGGCATCAGATTGTATTTATTTTAAGACATTCTTAGCTACTTATTACCAAAGTATCAACAAGTTATTCAACATCTCTTAGCCTCAGATGTTTCATCTGTAAAATGAATGCAATAATGCCATCAATTTCAGTAAGCATTATTATATTTATTGTGAAATTAAATTACATAATCCGTGTAAAAACATTTAGTACAGTTCATGGTCCATGATAAGGGCTTAATAATTTTTTACTATCAGCTTTTTTTTTAAAGAGAGAGAGAGAGAGAGAGAAAGAAAATCTTTAATATTTATTTTTTAGTTTTCGGCGGACACAACATCTTTGTTTGTATGTGGTGCTGAGGATTGAACCCAGGCCGCACGCATGCCAGGCGAGCACGCTACTGCTTGAGCCACATCCCCAGCCCTACTATCAGCTTTTTATGAAATACTAATCATAGCATCACTTTCTGTTGCATGGGTTGTAGAAATAAGTAAAGACATTGGACTTATTGAGAAAAACAAAAGCTATTTATTTGGACCTATTTGCAAGGGAGTCAGCTCTTGCAAATTGCGTTTTGACAGATACTCAAAGGCAAACAGTGGGAAAGGTTCAGGTGTTCTGTAAGTGGAGGTTATTGGTATGGGGAAGTTGTTGACAAGCTCATTAGAAGCAGGATTGGTTAATGGGTTATGTAGTTGGTTACTGGTTTTCTCTAGTTGGATCTAAGTTGGAAGTGGGAACAAAAATTAGGGGAACTGTCAGTTTCTAATCAAGTCCTTCTGTAACAATAAGTTACAGAAGTTACTGTTTAGTTTCTCATTACAGAAGTTATTGTTATGATTCCTGGATTGTCACTAGAGATAGTAATCTGACTTTCTGCAAGTCTGACATGTATCAGGCTGGCTTTCTAGGCTGCTTATTGTAGGGGAGAGGTTTGGTTTCCTGATGGGTTGTTGTAGGTTGTTGGTCAGAGTTCTTATTTTATATATGGTCTGGCTATTGTCCATTGGCATATTCAGCCTTTTATGTTCATAAGAATATAGTAACATTTTAATGTCTTTCATATAATTAGCCTTTTTAATATTTCAGAAAAATATTAGTGTGGGAAATATTTAATCAATTAGATTTATTAATTTATATGGATATATTCCTATTAGATTTTATTCCAATTAAGGGCTAATTTAGTGCCACAATGAGATTCTATTTGAATGATGATATGATAATAACTGTGCCTTTATTGAGATTATTGACTAGAGAAATGGATGATTTTAGTTCTTTGTCTTGATGGAGCAAAGTTTATTTGATTTAAATATTGCTACTTGGTTGGTGCTTTATAAGCATATCCAATCTGCATCTTGCAAAGCACATTACCTTCCCTTAATCCATTTATCTGTAAAACAAGACTTAGAATAAATATAATTTTAGATATCTTTTCTACTTAATCATCCTTTGTACTGGTATCTGCCCATTAAACCAGGAAAAAATGTTAAGATGTATGGCAAAGTAATTTTGGAAAGGGACGCATTTGCAACATTTCAGTGCAGAAAATTCAGAATTTAAATTTATACCACTAATGAATATTATTTTATGAGAGCACTGATTTTTTTTCCTGTATTGTGTTATTTTGTTTTTAACTTTATTCTGTTTTAGTTTAACTAATCTCCCAAATCAACAAAAAGGATTTTATGACATAGCAATTCTTTTGTACATGAATTATACATATTAATTGTTAAATTGCTTCCAGTCTTGGAGTTCAGAGGTGACTTAACAAATAAGTGACTTTTTGAACAGCCACTGCTATTCTGCATTTATTTCCTATATCGAAAGAAAGCACTGCAATATCAAATGCACCAGAGTTAAGGTTATTTGGAAAGAGTCTTGAATTTCCAGCACTGCAATTTATTCTTGATATGTTTGCATGATTTAAAAAAAATCGTTTACTTGACATTTTAAGACATTTAAAATTGTAGAACTATTTTATAATAAGATAACTTACATTTAGGTAATAGTGGTATTACCAAATATTTAAATGACTAGAATAGCTATATACTCTTTCTTGTTCTCCATCCAAAAACAGATATTTATAAATCCCACAAGTGATACCTTTAATCATAAGTGTGAATAGTTATTTCTTAAATTTTGTTTTAGAATATGTACCAGTCATGACATAATTAAAGTAATTCTTTGTTTGATAATCTAATTGCCTGTTACATTCTGTTTCTAGAATGTTTAATAAGGGAATCCTTTTGTGGGATTGCCAAAGAATGCTTATTTTATGCATTTTTATGCTAATTTATGCACCACAGTAGAAATCGATGAAAACTTATGTTAAATATTTTAGAAATTTAGTGTGACATCCAAATTGAAATGAATTTCCAGCAAAGCATGAAAAACCCATCTAGCCTTCCATGTACAATTTCAGAGGGGAAGAATTAACCTTCTTTCCTGTTTAAAAATCCTTTGTATTCAAGAGTTAATTTCCACAGTTAATAATATGACATAACAAAGACTTAAATAAAACTAATGAAAGAAAAGAAATTTAAGCTCTATCCACTGTTTTTTTCCCATTATCTTATGTGTATTGTATATATTTTGCTTGCAGTAGGTTTGTTTGGCTATTTTATAAATCTGTTAGCTCTTATTTAAAATACTGCTTTGTTCTTTCATTATGATTTATAATCTTTTCTTCCTTATAAATATTTATTTCAAAGCACCTTTACAACTAGATTGTATCAGTTTTTCTTGTCTTTGGTAACAAATTCTCCTATTTGTTGGTTCTGCTCATCCTTTCTCACAGCGATTCACATCCTCAAACAGATTATAATCTCTGGCTATAAATTCATGTCCAGTGGGAGGTTGACTTTGGTGTGTGGGCTGTATAGAATCTTAACCATAGGGCAATTTCACATTGGCCTTACTTAGACTGAGTGGGTTTTGCCTTATCTGGACCAGCTCTAATAGAAATGTTAGTTCAGGATCATTTGTGCCAGCCAACAGAGGAATTTGGATTCCACACAAGAACCCACAGGTAAAGGGGCTGGCTTCCTGTGGGTGCTTTATTTTTTTCCCCATTTAAGAATCTAGACAGAGGATGAGCTTTCTGGCAGTTTCCTAGGCAGAGCCAATCCTTAACTATTTCCTTTTATAGAATAGTTACCCCCATGACTTCTGCTTGTATGCAGGGAACTTACAGTTAGGACTTTTGGCCAGGATACTCCTTGCAGGTGTTTATCAAGCATCTCAACTTATAATTTATCATTGAAATCAGGGCACTTTGGAAATTGAAAATGCACATTAGTATTAATTACTTTGAAATAGTAGGCACAAAGCAAACCAGTCCTGGGTAAACAAGCCCTCCATATATGGTCACCTTAAGCTATTTTAACTTCTGTTTCTGCTCACTAATCACAGCCCCACTTTTTCCATTCCTTACGTTTTCCATTCCTTTTTTATTTCTACAGTCTGGAAACTTTCCTGTCAATTTCTAACTTGACACTGTATCCAAATTATACATTGTTATGTTTGATTTATGTGTTTGTGTTGGTAAGAAGGGATCCTTCTAATACCAGCTTGTGCTGATATATAAATCCAAATTTATGAATTTAATATATAAAAATCTTTATAATCTTTTTCATTGTGAATTCTAGTTGGGCTTATTAATTACTTTCCTTTTTATAATTATATTTACTTGTATCATGGATACAAAGATGGTAAACAGAGATTATTTTTCTTTTTTTTAATCATCTTGAAATAGTTGAATAAACCTTTTCTAATATGTGGTTTCTGAATGTTCATCATTTCTAGGGTAAAGTAAAATAACATTTTTTTTCTTTTCAAAAGAATCTAACTAGTACCTTTTCACTTAAATTCACTACTGATATGCACATTACTCAATATTTATTATTATTTGGCATATTACAGCTAGTAAAACTATTTTGGCAGTAGCATTTACATCTAATTACTTGTTGCTCAAAGTCAGGATTCTATCCCATTAAAGTGGGACTAGCAAAAACTAAGAAGGCTTCCAGTAGGCTGAAGTACTCAGAAAACTAACTGGAAGTGACATTGACATTTGGAACAAAGTAGGCCTATTTTTAAATCTGAATTAAGTCAAAGTGGGCACTAGAGTTTTGGCTTGTAATAAAAGCCCAGTTACCAGAATTGGGTCACAAGATGGACAAGCTGAACAAATCAGGCAGAGTCTATGCATGTGCTGAATTTAGACATACATGGCAGAGCCACAAATTAAGTGATTCTAAGTGGGTTATAAGCTTTCACACAAGGAGTTATAACCTATTGGGGCTGATTCCTTGTCCTAACACCTACTCTTCAGTTCCCTATTTGTGCTTGTTTCTTTTGGATATAGATCCTTTCCTTGCAACATGGTCCTCTGGTTATCTCTTTGGATGCTGCAGGCCCAGGCAGGGCACTCAGGACTGCCAAGGGGAGACTTGGTGAAATTATAGAACTTGGCAATAAACCTCCATTATTGTAACTGACTTTCTGTAAACAGTTCTAGTGACTGCCTTCCTTCCTGGGCCTCAAATTTTCCCTGCTAGCTATGATCCAGTTTCTTCCTATTTTATATTTCCATCTGGGTTACTCCTATGGTCAATGCATCCTGGTTGGCTTTATTCAACTAAGCTTTTTATTTTGTTTTGTTGTTGTTGAATTTTTTTTTTTTGTTGTTGTTGTTGTTTGTTTCTTTTTACTGTGGATTGAACTCCAGGGTGCTCTACCACAGAACTATATCCTCAGTCCTTTTATTTTTTAATTTGAAACAGAGTCTCACTAAGTTGCTGAGGATCTTGCCCTGGCTGGCCTCAAATTTGGAATCCTATCTTCCTGCCTTAGCCTCCCTAGCTGCTGGGATTATAGGCATATACCACTGCATCCAACTTTACTTTCTTAAATTGAAAGCTGATCTGTAAAGTCTGTAATTCCTTTATGTGTTAAATTTCTTGGCTTCATCTTTGGAGCCAAATCTGGAGAAAATGATTTAAAACTTTATTTATCTTATTGACAGAAGAAAATATCATGTTCTTTTGTCCTCAGTAGTCTTTGGTTAGTTGAAAAAGTATACTTATTTAAATCCTATATGTTTAAATCACACCTTCTAGAAAATATAATGGATGCCATTGTTCACATCCCTGTCTGACTCCCTAGTCTACCTGCACAAGTTGGGTACCTTGACAATGTCAGTTCATGCACTTGTGAACAAGTATTCTCTATTTTATCTCAGTACCTGCCTGTTGTCTTATTCAATCTAAATCCAGTTGTAGAAGTTGGAATCACCTAGAATCTAACACTTAAGTCAGCATAGCATACAAGGTATCGAGTTTATTTTAATAGCTGTTTATCCCTTCAGAAAACCTCCAAGTGACCCCCAAATTCTAATATTTACATTAGTACACCAAGCTAATTCTTGTCTTGAACTTTTGCACTAGTCATTGTCTTTTTTGTAATGTCCTCCCTTTTATAGCTGAGTAGAATTATATGAACTACCATAACCTACTTACCAGTTAGCAGACATTGAGTTGTTTCCAGTTTGGGGCTATCATGAATATAAATTAAAAAAATAAAACTGCTCTAGACATTTGCATGCAGGTCTTTCTATAGATATATTTTCATTTCATTTGGAAAAATACCTAGGAGTATAAAGGCAAGTGTAAGCTTACTTTTTATTATGGTTTGGATGTGAGGTGTCTCCTAAAAGCTAATGTGTGAGACAATGCAAGGTTGAGAGGAGAAGTAATTAGGTTATGAGCACCTAGTCAGTGAATTATGGGATTAATTGAGTATTAATTGAAGGCAGGTGGGGCATGACTGGAGAAGGTAGGGCACTGGGGGCGTAGCTTTGGAGAATATATTTGTATCTGGCAAGTGAAAATCTCTCTCTCTGCTTCCTGATGGTCATGTGCACCACTTTCCTCTACCACATTCTTCCACCATGTTGTTCTGCCTCACCTTGAACCCCAAGGAATGGAGTCTGCTGTGTATAGATTGAGAACTTTGAAACCATGAGCCCCCAAGTAAACTTTTCCTCCTCTACGGGTTCTCATCAAGCCCTTTAGTCGCAGCCATGAAAAAACTGACTAAAACACCTTTATAAGAAACTTATCAACTCTTTTACAAAGTGGCTGTATCATTTTGTATTCCAGCTAGAAATGCATGTGTGCTTTGGTTGCTCAGTATCTTCACCAACACTTGGTGGTTATTAGTTTTTTAAATTTTCTCCTTCTTTGGTTTTTTTTTTTGGTACCTAGGATTGAACCCAAAGGTGCTTAACCACTGAGCAACATTACCAGCCCTTTTTTATGTTTTATTTCGAGATAGGGTCTCACTAAGTTGCTTAGGGCCTTGCTAATTTGCTGAAGCTGCCTTTGAACTCACAATCCTCCTGCCTAAGCCTACGGAGTCACTAGTATTACAGGTGTGTGCCACAACCCACAGCTGTCTTTGTAGTTTTAAACCTCTGATGAAATATGTAGTGTCTTCTTATGGTGACTTTATTAGCTTTTCATGAGCAATTAACACTGTTGAGCATCTTTTGTTCATTTACAATTTGTATATCTTCTTTAGTGAACAAAATGTATTATTTTATTATTTTCTTGTTAAGTTGCTTAAGTTTTTTGATTTTTTTGTTTGTTTTTTACTTTTAGATTCTAGAACAAATTCTGTATCAGAAAGCAATCCTCTATTATATAAGGGTCCATTGAACTAATTCCACTTAGTATTCACTGGTGCAATAAAGAGAGTATAATAGTTTGTAAACCATAATACTAACTCATTTTGTGTTGTTGAAGATACAACATAATATAAACTTTTATGCACCATACAACATAGCAGCAACAGAAGAGGCAGAAACTTATAGCAAAAATAAGGACAATTTGATGAAAATAAGACTTTGAAAGATTCTTGCCAGGCATGGTAGCGCATACCTGGAAATCCCAGTGGCTCAGGAAGCTAATGCAGGGGAATCGTGAGTTCAAAGCCAGACTCAGAAAAAGCAAGACATTAAGCAACTCAGTGAGACCCAGTCTCTAAATGAAAAAATACAAACACAGCTGGGGATGAGGCTTAGCTGTCAAGTGCCCCTGAGTTCAATCCCTGGTACTCCCTGCAACAAAAATGACTCTTAACAAGCATCTCACATTTGACACAGTCCACATCCCCTAGCCCTATTTTGTATTTTATTTCAGAGATCAGAGGCTTTTTTTTTCAAATTTTTTTTTTTTTTTTTTTTTTAATTTAGAGACAGGGTCTCACTGAATTGCTTAGCACCTTGCTGTGACTGAGGCTGGCTCTGAACTCATGATCCTCCTGTCTCAGCCTCCAGAGCTGCTGGGATTACAGGCGTGCACCACTGTGCCCCCCTAGGATTCATTTTGACATAATTATAAATGCATGCTCCAATTAAGTCTCCAGTACTTACCCTCACCAATCCCCTCCTCCCTCCTCTTGTGTTAGAGTCTGTAAACAAGTCAAAATAACACCTGGCATTTTGCCAGGGGAATGTTAAATTTTGTAAACAAGTCTGGATGGTGCCTGGCAAAATGCCAGAGGGAGTGGTTTGAGAAGTAACAAAAGCGAGCCATTAAGTGTGGAGATTCCTGATTGGTTGACTGATGTATCTAGTTTATGTTAATTAGATAAGCTGTGTGGAATGTATAAATACTGCTCCTGTCCTGCAATAAATGGCTCCTACTCCTGCTGTATCAACGTACACAAGTTATTCGTCACCCCCCGGTTATTTTGCTGCAGCCAGCCGGACTGCGGCACTCTTGTTCTTTCTTTTACTCTACTGATCTATTTACATTTTTTTAAAATTAATGTCTTGCAGATATACTTAAGAGATATATTCATATATGTAGTATATTCATATATGTACTTTGGAAAGTTAGGTCAGCTTCATTCCACTGTTTTTCCTTTAAGTCTTGAAAATGAGTCATGAGAATCCTACCACTATGCACAACCATAATTAATATTTTATGCATTGTTTTCTATAATAAACATGTTTACCTTCATAAATACAGATAGATATGTGAATACCTACATACACACTTTTAAAATCCTACTTTCATTAAATATCCTTTCAAAGTACTTTAATAGTTTCCTAATAATACACTGTATTTTTTTTTTAGAATATTTAACTGTATTCCTTCCTGTTAAACATTTAGGCAAAAAAAAAAAAAATAGAATTTAGCAACTCAAATATTTAAACCAGAGAAAATCCTTTCTGCACTCTTTTGCATGCATTTTTATCCTCAGTGAAGAGCAAGTTTGGGTTGGCTCAGCATTGAGGTCTTTTTGTATCAAATCCAGTTTTCTGTGGAGAAAGCTGGAAGGTCATGGCCCTATCTCTATTACAGCTCTGTTCCTTCTCTCCAAATATGGCCATGGACTCACAGAAAGTTCTTCAAAAGAAAGAGGGAAAAACAAACCATGCTGAGTTCTAACGGTGCCACCCTTCCACAGATTCCACCAGACATCGTGCTGGTCACTGCTGCAAGTAGGGAGTTCACATAAGGTCAGTGTTTCCTTACCAGAAAAGCAAGTTCCTTATCTGGAATCAAACAATCTTGAAATGAATTAAAGAACTAGAGGATGCAATGTTGTCTTACTTGCTGCAGAGGAGATATTAAAAACAAAAAAAAGAACTAATCTGATTTGAAAGTAGATATAGAAACACCAGCTGGAAAAAATTCAAGGAAAATATTTTAAAACTTCATTTTCTTTTTATTTTTGGAAATGTAGACCTCATAATTGCATAATAAGACAGGGCTTAGTGGCTATATAAATAAAGGCTTCAGGCCAGGTGCGGTGGTGCATGCTTGGAATCCCAGCTGCTCAGCAGGATGAGACAGGAGGATTGTGAGTTTAAAGCCAGCCCCAGCCACAGCAAGGTGCTAAGCAACTCAGTGAGACCCTATCTCTAAATAAAATACAAAATAGGGCTGGGGATGTTGTCTTGTCGTCACAAGACTAAACTGGTCAGGGTCACTCTAAGTGAATTTGGGGGAATAAATAAAGACACAGACACAGAAAGTACCTTTTCTTTGGATTCAGTGACTGCTCCTCAGCTGCAGCTCTCACAAAGGGGCAAGGCAGGCCAAGAAAAGAGAACAAGGAACACGTGCTGAATCCTTTTATTAGGGAGAAGTCATTCAAATGAGGCAAGGACTCAGGTTTCAGGGGGTTGAGACTAGCTTCATGATGTCTTGCTGTCAACAGGTTGACTGACATCTGGGAAGGCCACACCTATCTCATGTGCTGTTTGGGATCATAGGCAGAGCCAGTGAAAAGACACATATGTTGCCCGCCCAAAAAGAGGGCAACGTTGGTTCGGTCCACTTTGTGTGCCCAGTGCTCATAGTTCACACACGCAGCACACGGCTGGCTTGCCATATCTCCACATTCTCATTGCTCAAGGCTAAGGAGTGCTCGTTCCTATGTGGCAGCTCCCAACACGATATGGCTCAGTGAAATTTGAGTGGCCCTGAGTTCAATCCCCAGTACCCCAGCCACCCCCGCCCCCCGCAAAAAAAGAAGAAAAGAAAGGCTCCAAATGAAAATTTAGAAATGTGGTTTGTAATGGGAACACAAAGGGCTGGGTAGGATGGAAAGTGGGAGTGAAGAGAAGGCTCACAACTCTGTTTTCTCAAAGACCTCAGCAAGTCCTCTTTATTCCCCATGGAGATTAGAGGAGGGGTCTACCCCCAGGACAGGGACTAGGTTTGCACCAAGAACACATAGCCACTTCCAAATAGCTCTAATGTCCCACTGCCTAGCCTAGAAATTGCAAATCTGAGATTCTCTCCAAAGATTCCCCTCTTAAATGAATCTTTCATGAGACCTGGGATAATTTGGAAGTTAGGCCAATGGAACCACATCTAAGTGATCCCATCCCTTAGATATTATGTTAATTTGGTGAAAGCAGTTGTAAGCAAAGATTCAGATTCTAAGGGGCCAGTAGGTGAGAATAAGGAAGAGGGCACATAATAATAAATAACACTTATAGGATGCTTGTCAGATACTCCTAAGAGTATTATACAAACTAATTCATGTAAGCTTCATAATACCAAGGAATTTTTTATAAAGTTCATTTCTAATTATAGTAATCAGTCATTGGACATAATTGAAGCAGAGTAGGACCCATTCTCAAGTTTCATCCAGGCAATAGAGGAAAATATAAAATATAGCTTTGAAAAGGGAGAGTACATTGCTATGCAAGGGGAATGGGAAGGTGTCTCAGTTTTCCTGGTTTGTCATAATAACAGTGGATGACCCCACACAGTGGTAGTGCATGTGAGAGCAGCAGCAGGCAAGGCATACAGGAGGGGCCAAACATAGGATGGTCCCAATTTACAACACCCCACTCTCCAAGCACCTGTATAGACCCATAAGACCCAACCCACTCCCATGATTTTAGCATTAATCCCTTCTGAGGGTGATGTTCCCATCATTTCATACCTCCTCTCAGGCCCAAACTCTAAAGTTTCCACCATCTCTCAATAATGTAAATTGGGTACCAACCTTCCAGTATAAAATCTTTGGGGGACATATCATACCTGAACCATAGCACAAGGTATGACCTCAGAAAATCTGAGATAATAAAGATAAAAAATATATAGGTAGGCCTATGATGGTTGCATCTGTATTGAACATGTATGAACTTTTTTCTTCTCATTATTCCCTACACCATACAATATAATAGCTATTTTCATAGTGTTTATGTGTGTATTATAAATAATCTAGAGATGATTCAAAATATAAAGGAGGATTGAATAGGTTATGTGCTAATATATGTCATTTTATATGTGGGAACGGAACATCTGTGAATTTCGTGTCTGGAGGGGTCCAGGAACTTATCTCCCATGGAAACTGAGGGCTGATTATGTAGCTCAGTGTACAGCCGCAGGGAGGGTAAATCGTTTACCAAGATCTCGAGGCTCAGAAATGGTGAAATCAAGATTTCAATCTTCAGAATCAGCATTTCCAGTCCACATGCTAAACCTCTGTACTCTGAAAACCTCAGTTCTAGTCCTTCTTAGTCATATATGGTTGGGTAAGTCACAGATATCCATCTCTGTTTTCCTTCTCTTGATTCACTAACCTTAGAATGTTGTTGAATGTCGGAAATGATAAAACATATATAACACTGCAAGATACGATTTTTCATTGTTTTAAGCATAAAGTTCTAGCAGTTATGAGAGCACGTTTAAGGAAGACATATCAGTACTTCCTCTTGCTACTAATAGAACTCCTCATGCGGATTTCCTTTGCAGCCTTCTTTAGAATATATATTTTTGGACAAGACTAGAGAGGTGAGCACTGAGCTGTGCGTCTCTTACTGCTTGGTTCCTACTCATGTAAATCTAAAAGAAAGGTGATGGAAGGTGTTGAAGCAGTCCAGAGAAAGTTGTTTATGTCTTCAGTTGACTTATTTGGTCTATGGTATGCTTCTCTGATTTTTTTGTTGTTGTTTGTTTGATGTTTTTTGGTACTAGCGATTGAACCCAGGGGTGTTTTACACTGAGTTACAACTCCAGCCCTTTTTGAGACTCACTAAGGGTCTCACTAAGTTGGCCAGTCTGGTCTTGAACTTGTGATCCTCCTGCTTCAGCCTACCCAATCAATGGGATTATAGGCATATACTGCCTTGGCTGTTGTTGTTGTTGTTTTTAAGTCAGTGGCTGCTACTATATCTCCTCTGATACCTTTGACTGCCATGGTCCCTTATTTATCATGGATTAGGACTAAATAGTGGGAAGATGTTGATAGGTGGTGAGAGTAAGAAAGGTACAAATGGTGAGAGTAAGGAAGGCACAGAGTTACCACCGTGGAGTAGGGATAGAGAAAGTATAGCCCAATAAAAAGTATTCATGCGAATAATAGGGAAAAAAACCCATGAAATTTAGTCAGACATTAGGCTATACAAACAAGAGAAAAATGTTATTTTCCCTCCCTCTATTTTCATGCCGCTATGATTGGTATTGAGTGTTCCCCAAAGGTCCATATGTGAAGGCTTGATCCCCAGGGTGACAGTGCTGAGAGATACTTTGTATCTTTAAGAGGTTGGGCCTAGTGGGAGGTCCTTAGGTCATGGGGGCATGCCCTTGAAGGGGATTGTGAAAACTCAGTCTTCTCTCTTTTTCTTGACTTGAGGTGTGATCACTTGATCTGACATGTGCTCCTATTATGATGAGCTGCCCTCACCAGAAGCCCAAACTAATGGTGCTGCCTGAACTTGGACTTGAACCTTCAGAAACATGAGCCAGGACAAACATCATAGGTATCCTGTGTCAAGTATTTTATCATAGTGGCAGAAAACTATTACACATGCCTATTCAGTCATTGCCACAGTTCAGGGATAGGAGATCGATTACAATAAAAATAATAACCAAACCTCCTGCCAATCAGAAGTCATAAAATTTAAGACTTTTGATTAACATTCTGATGATGAGATTTTCTAAATTTTAAGTATTTTGATGAATATAACCCAATCATTTATATAATTCTTATTAAGACCTAGAAGTGATTCCACCTCTTGGGTCCCCTTCTTCCTCCCTGGAGAAGTCTTTTCTACTGTCCTTTTATAAAGCTTCTAACTTCTCACTCTAAACCTGCCTCAGCATGCTTCAGCATTGGGGAAGCAAGGACTCATCAGTCACTGGTAAACAGTGGTAACAGATTGGCTGTTCTCCACCGAGATCTACACCAAGACCGCCCATCACTCAAATGGCCCTCTAGCCTGTTACTTCTCAATCGGACTTCTATCATGGACCACTGGATAGACCTGATTTTTAAAAGGGAAACTGCTTGCTCAACACCACCCCCATTCAGCTTGAAGAAGCCCCCTTTCCTTACAGCAGTAAGGAGTTCCCAAAATTAGAGCGGGGAATGAAGCCAGATTTAAAGATAGGTAGTTAGTGTAGTTAGGTAAATCGGATCTAATAAGATGAAAATGGAGCCCATCCCAAGGAAATGTTAATGAAGCAGCTCCCAGCAAACATGGAGATGCTAATCCAAAAGCCCTTCCTGCCCAGATTACTCCACCTGTTCCCCACCCTTTGGGCCTTCCCACCTACATTCCATCACAGCAAGATAACAGAACAAAGGACAGGAATGTGACAGGAATGCGGGAAAGCTGAAAGCAGACCTTAGCTATAAAAGAGGGAAGACTTCCCCCTTCCATGGATTCTACCTCTTGGGTCCCCTTCTTCCTCCCTGGAGAAGTCTTTTCTACTGTCCTTTAATAAAGCTTCTACCTTCTCACTCTAAAAAAAAAAAACCAAACAAACAAAAAAAAAAACAAACCTAGAAGTGATTTTTTAAACATCTAAAAAAAAGCATAAATCCAATCTTCAAGCATAAATATTCTTTAATTTTTGCTATTTTTAACATTATATTGATTGTGAAATAAGTTTGAAATGATTCCTCTGTTATTTACATGTTTACTTCTGTATTTTTGACATACACAATGGTTTTGGTTCTCTTAGCTTGTTAGATGTTACATTGAACATTTGAGATGTTTTTAGATTGTCTAAATAGAATGTTTGCATGAGCCAAAATCTGAGGAAGACATACTGCTTCTGTTTTGGAAAATTCCTGTAGAAAAATCCATTTTTTTCTTAAAAGACAAAGTATTTTTTTATTGTTTGTTTTACCTATAAATATACCATTTATATTATTTGCAATGAAGATTACTTTAAAGGCTTGGGGGATATATTGGATACGAGTGAGGGAGAGCTGGGGAAGTAATCTAGGTGATTAAAATTTCCATTGTGGAGCTTGTTTAGTTATTTCATCAATCATGTGTTATTTTCAGACATAAGTGTGCCTAATAATAAATGCAAGCTTTTAGTATTTGGTTCTATTTTGGAGAAAACAGTTTAATTCCAAAGGGTTACAAAAAAGAACTTGTCAAGTGTTAGCTCCGTTCTAGTTAAAAACTCCAGTATTTTTTAAGTATAAATATAGTTTTTGCTACATCTGTGGTTGTTAGCCATGTAAATATGCATATTTGCTTTATATTACATTCCATCTTATTAAGAGTAGACCACCAACTGCAAAGTAAGTAATGTAATATATGGGTTAAAAAGTACAGAATGTCTGGAAAATTAGATATTCACATGCAGAAGAATAAAACTAGAATCCTATCTTTTGCCAGTTAAAAAGTCAACTCAAAATGGATGAAATAATTAAATGTAAGACCTAGAATTATGAAATTACTAGTAGGAAATATGAGGAAAATGTTTTAGGTCATTGGAATGGAATTCCAACAGGCAAGGATTTTTTGGTTAACACAACAAGAAACACAGATAACAAAAGCAAAAATGGACAAATGGAGGTAATGTTTCCAAATTACACAGCTGGCAAGAGGTTAATATCCAGAATACACAAAGAACTTGATAGCAAAAAAGTAAAAAACTATTTAAGAAATAGACATTTATTAAATAAAGACATGAAAATAAAGACATGCAAATGGCCAACAAGGTATATGAAAAGAGTTCACAACACTAATCATTAGGAAAATGCAAATCAAAACCAAGATGAGATATCACCACAGTGCAATTAGAATGCCTGTTTATCAAAAAGACAAAAGTGAACAAATCCTGGTGAGAATGTAGAGAAAAGGGAAATCTTAAATGTTAATAATAGGAATGGAAATTAGTTTAGCCATTATGGAAAACAATATGAAAGATACGTAAGAGTTAAAAATAGGATTAATATATATAATCCAGCCATCCTACTACTGGTATATAAGCAAAGGAAATTAAGTCAGTGTGTCAAAGAGATATCTGCACTACCATGTTTATTCTAGCACTATTCACAATAGCCAAAAACCTAAGTGTCCATCAATTGATGAATGGATAAAGAAAATGTGATACATATACACAGTAGAATACTATTCAGCTGAAAATAGAATCCTGCCATTTGAGACAATATTTTGAAATATTTTGAAAGTTTTCACCAGAAAGAAATGATAAGTGTTTGAGGAGTTAGAAATATTTAAATGAGTTTCAACATGACACAATATATTCATGTATTGAAACATCACATGGTACCCCATTAATATGTATAATTTTGTGTTTTATGTATCAGTGAAAAATAGATTAAATTAAAAATGCAGACTGTGATTTTTCTTGAGGTCATATTTATTCCATAAGGTTTTTTGAAACATCTGCTTTTTGTCATTCAAGTGATATTCCATCAGGATCTGAGGCAGCATCCTCTAATCAAACATATTAATATTTTTAAAACAACAAGTTTTTTCAACAAAATGGATACATATTTATATGAAGTGAAATAAATAAAAACCATAAATAACATCATCTTAGTTGGATTTTGCTACCTACTAAGTTTACGCTAAAATTATGAAAAACTTTTGGTAGGCTATCTTGTCACTCTGTTCATTATTTCCTTTGCTGTGAAGAAGCTTTATATTTTGATATAATCCTGTTTGTCCATTTTTGCTTTTGTTACCTGTGTTTCTTGTTATCTTAACCAAAAAACCCTTGCCTGTTGGAATTCCATTCCAATGACCTAAAACATTTTCCTCATATTTCCTACTAGTAATTTCATAATTCTAGGTCTTACATTTAATTATTTCATCCATTTTTAACTGATGAAAGTTAACTGTAATGATGCCATAAGCCATATAGAGGTAAAATATCATATTTTTATTCATTATAATTTATACTTACGTAAAATAAAATGTATATTTTAGAAAGTAGTATTCTTTTAAAACCAAACCTTTTAAAAGGAAAAAAGAATAGGTGTTGTACTTACTTTTTTGAGAAATGTACATCTTATAATCAATAGTGATTTCAGGCATATAGTCATTATTATTATTATTATTTTAGATGTTGATGGACCTTTATTTTATTAACTTATTTTTATGTAGTGCTGAGAATCAAACCCAGTACCTCACACATGCTAGACAAGTGCTCTACCACTGAGCCCCAGCCCCAGCCCTATAGTCATTATTAATATTTAAAAATAAACTTTCCTAGTGTTCTCTTGCAATGTTTCTAATTAACTTTAAGTACAATTAGTAAATTGATACTCACCCTCACCCACTTTGCAAATATATCATTTACTATGAAAAGATATCTAATATTTGATTTAAAAACTTCACCCAGAAAAGAGTGTGATGAAATAGATTAAATAAGATGAGCAAAATATTAGTAATTGTTGAAGCCAGGTGATGAAGTTTTACCATATCATTTTATTTTTGCATTTATTTTTTTTCACAAAACTTTAGTTGCCGATGGACACAATATTTGTGTTTTATTTATTTATGTGGTGCTGAGGATCAAATCCAGTGCTCCACACATTTGAGGCAAGTGCTCTACCACTGAACCACAACCTCAGCTCTTTTGCATGTATTTTTAAATTTCTATACTAAAAAGATATTTATATACAAATGAACAAACTATTAAGGATAATATCTATTACCTAATTCCTGTCTTTTTCATTTTTGTTCTACTCTCTCTTCACACTTTTATGTTATTTTTTTTATGGTATTGAATCTAGGGCATTATACATGCTATGCAAGAACACTATTTTTAAGCTATATCCTACCCTATTAATGTAACGTAATTGAAAATCTCATCTTGATCATCCTATCATACTTCTCTGCAACAATGTCCTTATTAATTGAATTTTTAAAAATTACGATCCTAAATCTGTTATAATTTTTTTCTCAACTGAATTTCTAATAAATCATAATTCGTACACAAATGAAATCTTTTACATATAATTTATACAGTTGTGAAAAACAAAAGCTAAAATTTTGTATCACTTAAGGAGGTGGGTGGATTTGTTTTGTTTTTCAATTTTTCAGATTAGAACAGTTTTACATTGATGAATAGTATTAGTTGATAGAATGAGGCAAGATTCAGTATCCATTCCATTTCTATTTTTTAAGTATATAGTTTAAATGGTGAGAAACTGGGTTTTCATAAATGCAAATACAAATGTATTTCAATACAAATGTAAAAAGTTTGTTGTAGCAATGTCATTTTGAAGTCTTTCCAAGTTATATGTCAACCCCCTTCATAATGATCTATTATTAAAGATTATTTAAAAATAAGTATAAGTTAATAGATTAGATCCTATATCAATTCTGATAAAATTAAAGAACTGTAAAGTCAATTTGCTCCCCAATCTTTAGAAAAATTCATTTTCTCAACACCAATTTCAATACTTTATGCTTTCCCTTTGTTTTTCCTGGGGGTGTTCATACCTGAAGCATTATAGTACAATGTGGGATGATTGAGAAGCATGCATTTGTTCTGTACCAGGGGAAATAGGTCATTGGGAAAGATTCAGTTTAAGATGAAAATCAAGATCTGGCAAATGATTCTCTTAAAAGGCTTATGCCTTTCTACCTCACCATTTTTGTCTTCAGTTGATATATTTTATTTTAAATGTTGCAAAAGTCATACATGCTGTTTGGAAATAAACTGGTTAAATGAAATAGATGTCTATAATGCCATTTCCCCCACTCTTGAACTCAAATTTAAAGACTGCTCAACTAGAAATTTGATCAAAAGGCCTCGTCACTTTAAGAAGCAAGCCAATATTAAATCAGTGAGGTAAGAGAAAGGGCAGAGGACCATATTTAACCCTGGGCAAAGAAAAGGGTTCTTGACAGCCTGATGGACAGTGTAAAGTCTCCAAATATTTTTTATCCTTTCAAATTTCTACGGAATTCTGGGTGTCCCTATTGAGGATTAGTAGGTTATTCCAAGAGTCTGGTTTGTAGTGAATAAGTAATTGCCAATGAAGGGAGCAAAACTAAATGCTGCAGAAGTGTGCGCTGAGGTGAAAACAGCAGAAACAATGGAGAATTTAGAGGTCAACCAGAATCAAAGCCAAACATGTAAGGTTACTGGGCTGAGGTTGTGCTCAGTGGTAGAGCACTGGTCTAGCATGTGTGAGACACTGGGTTCGATTTTCAGCACCACATAAAAATTAATAAATAAATAATGGTCCATCAACAACTAAAAAATATTTTTTAAAAAAGTAAGGTTACTGAACCCAGTCTGGAGCATAGAAAATCAGCAGGGAATTGAATTAGCAACAAACAGGCAAGATATGAATGAGCACACTGGTGAGTAATTTATTTTCTGGAATCTGGACACTTGTATAGACTCTAAATATCTCACCTTATTTGTGTCTTGCTTTCATAAGAGACCTGGGGCATGTTTGTCTGATATTCGGTGCTTTGAAAGAAGTAGGATGCTAATACCTAATTAAAGTTTTATCCCTTTGGTAGAGAGCATCTGAATAAGGTTTCTATTAAAATGCAAATGTGCATGAAAGAATGAATGATGAGTTCCTGAACTTATGAGATACACACACACATACACACACACACACATGTATGTCCAGACACATATATATATACATATATATATATACACACATATGAATATATATGATATACATGCACACACATATATGCATATATACATACATACATACATACACACATATATACTTAAAACAAAAGAAAATGTGATTTTTTTCCACAACTTGTAAAACTTTATTGTGTATTTAAAACCAGTTCACTTTTTAAATAAGTGAACAATTTATTGCAACTCAATAAAAACAATTTTTAAAAAATCAAGTAAATAAAAATAGCGCCTCTCGGTTTTTAGAGTTAAATTTTTCAGTTGAGAGAAAATTGGACTAAATTTCCCAGCTCTAAAGTTTCCAGCTCTGTCTCCTTAACTTGAACTTCTTGAGACTTTGTCAAATTAGTTTCTATCTGTGTACTTTGTTTTCTCTAAGAAATATTTGGTCACTTTAAAAAATGTTTATCTTTTTATTTAAAAATATTTTCTTTTGAAAATTTGGAAATGGTTGGAAATTACCAAATCTTACTGAGATTCATGTTTCTTATCTACTTTGAGTTGCAATTTTGCCTCCTTAGATGTAACAATTTTTAAAAATTTAGTTTCTATCCTATTACACCCTTCTTCATACAATCCAGACATACTTCTTTTAAAAACCAAATTGTTGCCAGGCAATGGTACACACCTGTAATCCCAGCAACTAGGGAGGCTGAAGCAAGAGGAACACAAATTTGAGGCCAGACTTGGCAACTTGGTGAGACCTTGTCTCAAAATAAAAAATAAAAAAGTCTGGAGATGTAGCTCAGTAGTAAAACACCCTTGGCTTCAATCCCCAGTACATAAATAAATAAATACATAAATAATCATGACTAATGTAGTATTCTGTAATTTGCCTCCTTTATTCAATGACATACTCTGACATCCTTCCATTATGTATATATCTACTTTATTATTTTTAAAGTATGACTCTTATTCTATTGAAAGAGTATAACACACTTTTTAAAACACATTCCTCAACTGATTTTCCTTAAATTTGTTCTAACTCTTTATAATTTAAAAAAATACTGTTAAGAATATTTTCAAACATATCCTTACCACTTTGGGTGATGATTTTTATTGGAGAAATACTAAGAACTGTAACTACTAGGTGAAAGGATATGTATATTTTCACTTTTTTTTGATAGCTACTATTATTTTATATTACCAAAATTCTTACATAAAAGCATTCTTTCCTCCATTGTGATTTTTTAATAAGATAACCTTTTTAGTAATTGTTTAGTTGTAGATGGACACAATATCTTTATTTATTCATTTATTTATTTTTTTTTATGTGGTGCTGAGGATTGAACCCAGTGCCTCACACATGTGAGGTAAGTGCTCAAACACTGAGCTACAACCCCAGCTCCCCATTGTGATATTTTTAATACTTTCTGTCTGATAAATAAAAATGGTATTTTACTTTAATTTGCAATTCCTCATTTATTAATAAGGTTAAGTATTTTAAAATGTGTTCATTGGCCATTTGCCTTTATGTTCCTAAACTTGTCTGATTTTATCTGTGACTATCAACTCCATTTCCTTCAGGAACAATTGAGTTTTTGCTTTTATTTATTTATTTTTGATAGTGCTGAGGGTCAAACCCAGGGGCTCGCACGTGGTATGTGGTGTGCTTTACCACTGAGCTACATTTCCAGCCATTATTTTGTATTTTTATTATCATGTTCTCCAGAGCCTCCAAACATGTTTTCATGTCCATGACTCAACTGGTATTATTCTGACAAAGAGACACAATTTTCGAAAAGCCGAGCTGCATTGTGAAGAAGATGAAGATAAATAGTTTATAAGTTTTCCTTTCTATAAATATTTTTAAAAAGCAGGCAATTTTAATATTAAAAGGCTTAATGTTTAAATATTACATGAAGAGTACCATATTATAAAATTGTTGTCATCAGAGCTTTAAGTATATTATTATCAACAAATATTTATTAGGTACCTATTTTGTACAATGTAAAAGATTTGTGGACATATGTGAAGTAGTTTTTTATAAATAAAAACGTGTTAATAAATTTTTATATCCTATTTTATCTTTGTCTTTTAATATATTATGTATTTAATGATTTTAAATGTTGAATTGGCCACCATCATACATTGCTTGTTTGTAAATTGATACAACACCTTTGAAAAGTAATTTGGCATACAACGTGCTTTCAGAATCTAAAATGTCACAATCTGTACGGGCTACACAAACTCCACCTGCATCCCCTCAGGGTCCTAGTAGAGTCCAAGAATTAAACCAACATGAGACAGATCAAAAGGAGAAAAGCATACACATTTATTTAATGCAAGTTTTACATGGCAAGTCAATTTTCATGAAGAAATGAAGACCCTAAGAAGCCAGTTACTGACACCCTGAATTAGACAAAGAAAAGTAAGTTTTGAAGAAGCAACAGAAACATCTGGGGAGTGTTAAAAAGATAAGAGTTGTTATAAATAAGTTCTGAATAGGATTCTCTTGGTCTCCACTTGTTGTCCTTGAGAATAAGGAGGTTGCATATTTCCCAAGAAAATCTCATCTTTGCTTATAAGAAATAGCATGAAGGTCAGAGTGAACCTTTTGCACCTGCTGTTTTTCAAGTGCTTTGAACTTAAATATTTGACCATGATCAGCATGGCATATTTTTAGCTCCTTCAATCTTTATTTTATTTATTTATTTTGATGTGGTGCTGAGGCTGGAGCCCAAGCCTCACATGTGCTAGGCAAGTGCCCTTCCACTGAGCCCCAGCCCCAGCCTCCTTCAATCTTAATATGCAACTTTATTTATCACTAAGAAAGAAGTAAAACTGCCATATGCTGGGACACAGTGACTTATTATTTGTAACATTTGTTTTATACTTTTTTATTTCAGAATTCTTCAAACATGAACTGTTATTAATAATATCAGTGTATAAAGTGTAAACTACAAGAAGATGTCTTTATAGTCAGAATCCAACTCTGTGTCACATTTGTTTGGAGTTTTATCCACGCTTTTCATCAGTTTTACCCTCCATACTATCTAGGGTAAAATACTACATCCTTCCTTCAAAGACAGCTCTAAATGTCTAAAACTCATTGTATTTGGGTTAAATTTTGAAACATGTGCTTTCTTGATCTTGCCAAAAATGTCAATGGAGTGTTTTCAAATAACAATGAAGATTCTTATATTCTTCAAAAGATTCCTAACAGGCTCTTTGACTAAAATTCTGAGGGTTACAGTGGTCCAGTTGTTCCCACCAGATATATTCCCACTCAGTTCACAAATACACAAGGAATGACAACTACTTCAGGGCACTTTGAACCATGGGTTGTATGCTATGTCTCAATTTTCAAAATTTGAAAATGTAAAAGGAAGTACATTAGAGAACAAATGAAATATGGTTTACAATGGTGGACAAGATTTTAAATGATTTACATCTTTTCTTTCTCTTGCTAGCAACAACCCATTTGCTAGGAATATTTTCTGAATAAATAATAATAACTGCAGAGAAGTCTGTGTATAAAGATGTTCACAACAATGTTACTTACATTTATAAACACTGACATATTCTATATTTCTGGCTGTTGGAGAACTGTTAAATAAAACATGATAAGTTCACAGAATACAAAACAGTTGTTCAGTAGGATTTCAGTTATATGTAGATAAAAATACACAAACATTATATTTGTTAAAAAGATAGCAAGAAAATACATCAAAACGTTATTATTTGTGTTTGGAGGTTTGTTTTTTTTTTTTTTTTTTCTCTTTCTTTTCAGAATATTAAGCTTGGAATTTCTTTTTTACAATTTATTTTAGATTTTCTAAAAGTATGCATTGATTTTGTTGTTGATGAATAATTTTGGTTTGTAATTATCTTATGAAAACCTCAGACCCACGTTATATAAAGCAGTTTTAATCATTTAAGTTTTCTATTGTTATCACCTGCTATTTTTAGTGATTTTAAACATTTGCTGATATTTAATCAGAGTGTTTAATGTGTCTACTCCTTCCCAAGATCTTTAGCTGACTACTGAGAATGTAACATTTCAGTCTTAAAGCACCATTGCAAATTAGTTCAGCTGCCTTTTTAGTTCCAAGCATTTCTTTGTTTCCTCGGTGATCTAGAATTAGCAATGCATGTTGTCACTAAATTGTCACCTGCTCTGTCCTATGAATGCATGAACAATACAGAATTATCCAAAAAAGTTTTGCCTTAACTTAGCCCAGGCATTTTCAATTGCTCAAATCTAATACTTTCTTGTTAATATTATTGTCTTTACTGTGTATAATACTAAATTATATTTGGCAAAAAGAACTACATATTTCAGATAATTCTGATTTCAAATCTGTTCTTTCATCCCCAGAAATACATTCAAATCATTTTGGGCTTTGGAAACTTCAAATCCAAAGGCTATTGAAAGGAAAAAATACATGAAATTTGTTTTGAAATCAAGATAGCTAGTTATTCCTCCTGGCTTTGGGGAACAAGGCAATGTTATGAATTTTCAGAATATTAGCAACATTCATATCCAAATATGGTTATAGAAACACATTTCAAAGTTTATGAAAGCACTTTTTTTAATTTACATTTTGAATCATTCACACTAATGTTGCCTCCCATAGTATCTGAACTAACTAAATAATAGTATTTTTCACATATATTCAGTTAAAGTATGTTGGGGTTGATGTGGGTTTGAGGATATGGAGTTATGTGTTGAGTTATTTTTTTTTTCACTTTTGACCAGGTGATTTTTGGGTGAAGTTACTTAAATTTTCCAAAGATTGGCCTCCTCAGTTGCAAAATGGTAAAATGATAATATTTACCTGAAGAAACAGGAGGCCTTTAACAATTTGCTTCAATACTGCTTGATAAAACATCTTATCTTTACAGTCTTATGATCTTATTAGTTCATATGCCTTTGTTACTCCACCTCTGATCTAGAAATCCAGACAGGGTACAATCCTTCCTGGCTTTGCAAATCTTCACAGGGTTCTATGTTGCAAAAGAAAAACATGCCTTGTGAGTAAGATAGTTTCCAAACTGTTTTAGCCAGGAAAGTGCTTGGGGACACTATGTGTACTATCTGTAGCCACAGATATTAACAAAGTCCAAAACATTTGTAAATATTGTGACCTGGGTACTGTCTTGACCCTGAGAGCAGGCACTTCTTATTCCATTACTCGGTACATATTGCCATCATTAAATGTGTGAGAAAAAAATTATAACCTTTCAATAATTAAGATTTTACATCAAGCTTTGTGTATGAAAATTGTGATGCCTTCTCAAGCTTGGTCAGTAGAAATAAAATTGTATTGCTGGGGGTGTGGCTCAGTGGTAGAGCACTTTGCTGGCATATGTGAGGCCCTGGGTTCAATCCCCGGCACTTCAATAAATAAATAAACCTTTAAAAAAACACATAAGTAAAATTGTATTGTCATGTTTTCTTTGTGGGAGACACTGGCATTATACAAACTTCCAGACTCCATTACCTTTTCATCTTAATTTACATTTTCCTTTAATGGGCATACTAACGTTCTCCAAATGTTTTAAATCTAATAACAGAATGTAAAGAATAGTTTTGAGCAAGTTGCTGCTTAAAAAATTATTTTGGGGATATAAAGAATATCAAAAATCACTCTGTTATCTTGCATTTTGTTACAGAAGCCACCGGAAGATATGACTTACCCAAATCAAGTCATTTTGAGTAGAAAATATTTAAGAAGATGGAAAAGAAATTATTTGGTTTTGCAAAATAGTATAGTTTTAAAATCTTATTTTGGGTATCCATGGACATTGGCTTCAGGATTCAGATGAATCCCCTTTTATTTCAAAGAGTTTCATGAGCACACTCCCCACTCCTCACTTTCCCTCATCCCCCCCAAGAAAAAAGGTTAAGGAACATTGGTCCTGTCTGAATAGGAGTCCTGTCTGCCTCTGGGAGTTGACTTTCCGAGTCAGCAGAACCAAGGTCAATTATCTGGAAACCATGCTGCCAATGTTGGCAGCCTGAACCGAGAGGTCTGGACAAACTTCAGAGTCTGATTATATCAAAGACAAAGAATAGTTGGCATCATCATTTCCCTGAACAAGCAACAAGTGGGCATTCCATTCCAGGGTGGAACTGAGTGGCCTCATGATCCTTCCCCAACTGTGAGAAAGTTGCATTTAGCTCAGCTATTAGAAACAAAGAAAGGTTTATATTTTGTAAAAACTGTAGCCTGACAGATTTTCTTTTTTCCTCTTTAGGCAGGACTTTTGTTGATCCAGAAAAGTTGAAATGTCATCAAATAGGCTTTGTTTGAAATATATTTTAACATATTCAACAAATTTGAAAATTGATTCTTTTATGAAATGTTTATTGAGCTCTGGCTATGTGTTAGGAGCTTTTTTAGATATGGGGGATACAAAATGAATAAGACCTACTGTGTTTAAGGGCACAGATATATTTCATGTGTAAGACAAATTTTTTTCTCTCTTGTCATTGCAGTAATGACAATTAATCCAGGGAGGTGGAGTGATCCAGGAGGAATAGTAGTGCTTTATAGTCAGAAACACCTGGTTTTAAATGATGACTCTGTTCTAGTGAATGGTATGAACTTAAACAAGTTACTTAGTTTCTCTGAAGTCTCAGTCTCTCATCTGTCAAATGGAGAGATGATATTTGTCTAACATTGCTGCTGTAAGGATATCTTGAATACAGAAATTACTGCACTACATAGCATAGAGCAAAAAAGACCAGTAAAATGAATCTTGCATTTGCCTTATGATTTGTACTAGTAATAACAATGATAGTAGTAACTAGTTACCCCTTTTATGTAGACAAAATAGATGTCAAAAAATAAAGTTTCCTAACTCTTGATGAAATACCTTATTTTAAAAGAATGCATTATTTTTCTTGATTTACTAAGGGTAGAGTGTTCACTAAAAAGATAGTGTCGATTCAACAGGTGTAATATTTCCAAAAAACAAACCCAGTGCCAATCTGAGGCCAAAATGGTCAGAGGACTGAGCTGAGTTCTGGCTCTGGTGAGAGTTCTGTGACACAGTGATTGGGAGCAGTTGGGCAAGCCCCTTCATGGGATGGAGTACAGGGGAAGCTGGGGGGGTGGTGGTCTTGGGAGGATATTAGCAACTCGAGCTATGTGTAGTCTAAGTAAAATCAGTATACCTGATTATACAGCAGTGTCTATAAAACTGGTCCTCCTGGCTTCTGGCCAGATTGTCATTCCAAGGCCTTATACACTGAGAAGATCTGGGGTTGCCACTGTCACCTTACTTTTAAGATCTTATTTTTTTTCATCTAGAAAATGAAGATTATACCAGTCTGACTTACTTGAAAAGTTTACTCTGGAGATGAAATCATATATATGAACTAATACAACTATTTAAATAAAAAGCACCTTTTCCAGGTTGGGATTGTGGCTCAGTGGTAACATGCTTGCCTTGCATGCATGGGGCACTGGGTTGGATCCTTAGCACCACATAAAAATAAATAAACAAAATAAAGGTATTGTGTCGATTTACAACTAAAATAAAATAAAGTAAAATAAAAACCCAACAATTTTCTCTCACTGTTCTGTTTATGAGCTCAGCTGGATGTTTTTTGACTCGGAGTTTCCATATGCTTGTTTTAGACAGATAGCTGCTGAGGACAGTCATCTGAAGCCCTCTTCACTCTTGTGTCTGGCATCTGGGCTGGAAGTCCTAGAACAACTGGGAGTGGGGAGAAAGACTTTTCAACCAGACTTTAATATGACTTAAAGTGGGATTGATATATATATATATATATATATATATATATATATATATATATATATATATATATAT
>NW_026000093.1:37350460-37354455 GCF_001458135.2 Marmota marmota marmota | reverse complement strand
AAAAAAAAAAAAAAAAAAAAAAAAAAAAAAAGTTGAGTTATTTCTAAGCAGTTGAGCAGTAAGTTTATTTTCCTCATTTGGCATATCTGAATTTTAAATTTTTTCTACAAAGTTTTATGTCAAGGGAAAAATGATAAAAGGCAATTTTAATGGAAAGGAAAATAAGCTTATAGTATCTTGGCTGAATATAAGAAGAGTTTGTGGGAGGGAGCTGGAGCTGGGAAGACAGAGGCAGCTATACAGGAGAGCCCATGTTCAAATGCAGCATGTCCTAAGAACATGAAAAGTGTCCTTTTAAATTTCCACCAAAAGGCAGAACCAGAATAAAAGTATATAGCAGAAAATTGCAGTTCTGAAGATAGTAGAGTTTCTTTGGCAGAATTAGGACCACCCAATACAGGATGGGGCTGCCTTAGCAGTGTTGAGATTCCCTGGTTACTGTGTGAACTCCAGTACGGTCCAAGAAAGCATAGGAATTAGAGGGGCAAGGGGATTTTGTGTGGGTAAAGGTTGGACAGCTACTCCTGAGTTCCTTCTAGATTTAAGAGTCTACAATTTTATGAACTTCAACATTTCCCTTAAGTTGTGCAAATAAGCAAGGACATTCACTGGTTTTGCTCTAGAAAGTAGGAAGGATGCCTGGTTCTTTTATATTTTACTTCTTCACTAAAAATCAGGCTTGTGAAATTATGTGTGATGTTATCCTCCTAATTTTTATTTGTTTACAGGCTCATTCAATTCAATTCTTTTTAGGAGGCCTAGAACTGCTTTATTTTTATTCAAATACCTCCCTCTGAGAGGAAAAGTTTATTGTCTTCTAAATGTCTCATCTATTCTTCTAAAAAAGCTCTAAAGTTCAGTTGATTTGGGCCAAAATGGTGGTGACACAATAGAGGTCTTCCTTGTTTTCTTAAAAACTTCATCTATCACAAAAGATGTACTTATGAGCACTTCAAATATGATATTAATACAGATTGAAAGGTGGAGAACCATCTGAGGCCAGACCTTTTCCTGGGGCTACTGTGCTTTCTGCCCTGCATAGGTCCTCCTGTTGAGATCTCTGTGCTGAATCACACTGTGCGGGTCATGTCCTGATCTTTATTCCTCCATTCCATTTTGGACTTCTGCAGAGAGCATGAGCCATTTTGGAACTGCATTCAAAGAAGTGTATGTGTTATTTTGACAGTGGCGCCACAGAGGCGAAGACATTTATATTTGCTCCAAATACCATGAAAAGCATGAGAGCTAATACATTCAGTCACTTTCATTTTCTAGGAAAAATAATGGTGTCAGTTTATTTGGAACCCCCTCACATACAGTGAATTGAGATGCAAACTGCAGTTTTGAAGGCCAGAGGGCTGGACTCTTTTAAAATACAAATTAAATGCTGAGCTCCCTCTAGTGACAATATTGTTAGATGCATTTAAAAACTGATGGTTTACAAATTTTGCATTTCAATTATTTTAAATTTTATTAAATTTAATTAACTTTATTCCTACTTAATTTTATACAATGGTAGATATTTACTGAGTCAGAACTTTTGTTAAGGAAATATTTTGTAAAACTATAATTTTAGGGCTGGGTTTGTAGCTCAGTGGTAGAGCACTTGCCTAGCAGGTGTGAGGCACTAGGTTCGGTTCCCAGCACCACATAATAAATAAATAAATAAATAAATAAATAAATAAATAGAATAAAGGCATTGTGAACATCTATAACTTAAAAGAAACTATAACTTTATTTTAAATTTTAATTAATAAATTAATTAAATTTGTACTGGGGATTGAACCCAGAGATGCTTTACTGCTGAGCCACATCCCTCCCCGTTTTTTATATTTTTATTTTGAGACAGGATCTGGATAAGTCCTTAGAGTCTTACTAAATTGCTGAGGTTGATCTCGAACTTATGACCCTCCTGCTTTAGCAATCCCAAGTTGCTGGGATTACAGGCATGAGCCCCTGAAACCAGCAAAACTATAATTTCAAAGGATTACTAAAAATGGAAGTTACAATAGCTGATGATGTTTCATGAGATTATAAAATAGTGTGAAAAGACATCATTCAAACTGTGTCCTTTGACACCTCAATTCTAATAACCATCAATTTACTCTGTAGAAGATTTACTTTTTTTATGCTTCACTTATATGTGAGATCATAAATGAGGTATTTGTCTTTTTATGCCTGGCTTATTTCACTTAACATAATGTCCTTCAGGTACATCCATGTCATCACAAATAATTGGATGACAGAATATTCTTTGTGTGGAAATTTTCCTTATCCCTTATCCACTGATGATCACTGGGTATGAATGATGTGGCCGTGTACTTGTCCTACAAAGTCTTTACTCTGTTGTGGTACATTCTGTCTGTACTTAATCTGTTGTGAGTTTTGTTTAACAATGAAAGAATGTTGAATGACTTTTCTGCATCTGCTGAGATGATCATGTGTTTTGTTCTTCATTCTGTTAATGTTGTATATCACGTTTATTTATTTACGTACACTGAAACACCTTGCATATCAGGGATAAATTCCATTTGATTGTGCTGCATGATCCTTTTAATATTTTGTTGAATTGGATTTGTTAGTATTTTTAAAAAATATTTTTTCTTCTTTTCTCTTCTCTTCTCTTCTCTTCTCTCTCTCTCTCTCTCTCTCTCTCTCTTTTCTCTACTGGGTATTCAACCCAGGGCTTCTGCCTTCTAGGTAAGCATTCTACCACTGAGCTACATCTCCAGTCCTTTTTTTGTTTGTTTGTTGGTTGGTTTGCTTAATATACATTTTTTTTTTAGTTGTAGTTGGACACAATACATTTATCTTATTTATTTATTTTTATGTGGTGCTGAGGATCAAACCCAGCACCTTGTACATGCTAGGCAAGCACTTTACCACTGAGCCACAACCCTAGCCCCTACTCTAGCCCTTTTGTAAATTTTATTTTGAGACACTAAATTGCCCATACTGGATTCTAATTTGGGATCCTCCTGCCTCAGCCTCCTAGCTGGCTGGAATTGCAGGCTTATGCCACCATACGTGGCTGGATTTTCTAGTATATTGTTGACAATTTTTGCATCAATATTGTCAGAGATACTAGCCTTTAATTTTCCTTTCTTATGGTGGTCCATCTCTGGCCTTTCTAAGTGAATTTTGGAGTTTTTCTTCCTCTTCAAGTTTTTGGAAGAGTTTAGAAGAATTGGTATTAGTTCTCTTTAAATGTTTGGTGGAATTTAGTAGTGAAGCTGTCAGGTTCTGGGCTTTTCTTTGATGAGTGACTTTTTATGTTACTGATTCCATCTCCATACTCAATCATTTTTCTGTTCAGATTTTCTATTTTTTTTTTTTTGCTTATTATGCCTAGATATAAACATTTATTCCAAGAGAGCCCATTATCTTCAAGCACTGTTGCACAGGGCTCTTCAAGTTATCCCAATAATCAGTATACTTTTTCTGAGGAGCTGGGTGAAGAGAGGCCTGGGTTCCAGCTACTGCTCTGCTTCCATCTGCGTGTCCCTGAGCAAGTCATTTCACCTTACCTGAGTCTGGTTTCACATGTGTGAAAAACACAGGGCTGTACTTGACAGATGCGTTTTCTTTTTCTTTTTTTTAATTTTTATTGTTGGTTGTTCAAAACATTACATATTTCTTGATATATCATATTTCACATTTTGATTCAAGTGGGTTATGAACTCCCATTTTTACCCCGTATACAGATTGCAGAATCACATCGGTTACACATCCACTGATTTACATATTGCCATACTAGTTTCTGTTGTATTCTGCTGCCTTTCCTATCCTCTACTATCCCCCCTCCCCTCCCCTCCCCTCTTCTCTCTCTACCCCATCTACTGTAATTCATTTCTCCCCCTTGTTATTTTTTTTCCCTTTCCCCTCACTTCCTCTTTTTGTAATTTTGTATAACCCTGAGGGTCTCCTTCCATTTCCATGCAATTTCCCTTCTCTCTCCCTTTCCCTCCCACCTCTCATCCCTGTTTAATGTTAAT
>NW_026000093.1:37339453-37346335 GCF_001458135.2 Marmota marmota marmota | reverse complement strand
TTGTTAGTGCTGAGTCACGCAGAGCAGGCGAACCGGAGCTTGAATGCAGCCGATCGGTCGGTGTGTGTGGTTCTGAGGGGCCCAGACCTGTATCACCCCAGATCACCGCAGCTCAGCATTGCCTCAGTGATCCTGAGCAAACAGCATTTATACAATTTACAGCTCCCTATGCCCGCACAGTTGAAGAGGTCAGAGACTTGATCTCTCCCCGCCCGCTGCCATGTTAGATCTCCTCAATGATATTTATGTTGCCCTTACAGCTTCCTGGTATAAGCAAGTTCTTGGGATTATACAAACTGCTGCTTCTGTTTCCAGTCCAGATTTCTAGAAATTAAACCCTGCCACCATCGCCTCTTCCCCGGGGCCTCGCTCAGGGGCACCGCGCTCGTCCGTGACCGTAGCTGCGCTGCCGCCCAGTACCCGGCCCCCGGGGCCCAAGCGGCTGCCACCGCGGCTCTCCAGTCCCCTCCTCTGGAGCATGGGTCCCCTCGCAGGGGGATGCAGAACGACCCCAGAGCAGGCTCTGCCTGAAGGTGCAGCGGCGAAAAGGCAACCCTGGCGCTCAAGGCTGCAGTCCAGCCTTCGGAGGACAGGGCTCGGCAGGCAGCCCAGCTCCAACCTCTAGGTGCGGCTGCCGGACAATGTAGACATAGCCATCAAGACAGCAAGCAGAGAGCAAATGGCGGCTCCCGCGGAGTGGATTTTTGGCACAGAAACCGCAGCAAAGCCAACAATCCCAATTCACAAACTCTCCCTGTATAAAAAATATTCAAAAAAAAAAAAAAGGGGGGGGCGCACTGAGCTTTCTTTGCCTCGGGTACTTACAATCCACTGCTGATTACACATTCAGCTTCTCTGCCCGGAGCAAAGCGAAAGAGGAAGCAGATGGGAGCAAAGCGCCCGCGGCTCTGGGCGGCAAAGCGTCTGGGAGCCAAGTGTCTCTTTTTCGATCTCTTTGTTCTTCCTGCTGCTTGGCAAAGTGGTCTGCTACAGATTAACGGTGAAAGGAGCTCTTACACGCTGCGCGAAATCTCGATTAAAGCCGCTGCTCTGAGCACCACGCTCAGTACTTCAGCAACCCCCGTGCGCAGCGGCCATCTTCCCATACTCTAAGCTTTTTTCATTCATTTTTTTTTAACTTTCTCATTTTTATCCTCGACTATATATGTTTCAAATAACTTGTCTTTGGTAACCTGTTCAGACATTATGGGCAGGTCATGTGGCATGGTCTAGGCAAGTTACGGTCATGACAGGCTGGGAGGGTGCCTGGGTCAGCAGCTGGGTGGGTCTGGATCTTGGATTGTGCATCCATTGGGCTAGACCAATGTTGATTAGGTCCATGGGGGATATTCCTGGAGAGTGGGTCTATGAGGGTCAACCTGGAGCTTGTATCTGCCTGAGGACTCCCCTGAAGCCTGGGCCCACAGAACCTGAACTTGCACTGGGTTGGGCCTTGAGTATGAGTCTAGAGGGCCTAGACAGATTCCAGAATGGACCTGGTGTCTGGGTCACTGGGATAGGTCCCCAAATATATGTCCCTCCCTCCTTTCTTTCACTCTTTCTTTCCTTCCATTTTTCCTTTCTTCCATACTTCCTTTCCAACCTTCCCTGTCACTCTTCTTAAGACTTGGCCCAAACACCACTTCCTTACAGATATTTTGTTCAGGAAAATAATTGTACAGTATAAAGTGTTCTATATAAATACCTCAGTAACTTAAAATATTATGAAAAGGGCTCAGGGTATGGAGCTCTTTAGGTAGAACACACTTGCTACGGGATGAAGAGAAGTATCCCAGCTCTCTCACCCTGGTTCTTAACTTCTGTGGAGAGGAAGAGATGCCAGGTTTACTGTCCACTAGAGGTGCCTGGTTATTGGAACTGTGAAAATATTTCTCAAGTCTCTCATCTTGCTAATATTAATGGGCCTTGATACATCTAAGAATATGACAAAAACGAACCTATTTTTAACCTTCCTTAGGTTTAATTTAGTATTTTAAATTAATATTGGTAACTATTGCCAAGTTTTAGTGCTGAAGGTACAAAAAGGAGAATTTATTCTCAAAGCAAAACATGATAACATATATTGCCTGTACTATCACAGATCTTTTCTCTAACCTCTTGCATTAGCCTCTACTGCCTCATTATTGTTAACTGGTGCCACCCAAAGCACTTCCACATCTGTTATTTCATCTTCCCTATGAATTCACAAGAATTGTTTTTCAGATGGGCTTAAAGTAACCTGGAATGAGAAATGGAGAACTGTAGTTAGCTTTTTCCATTTTGTTGGTACTAGTGAGCCACTGAACAGAGATCTTTTTACCGAAACTCTATGTCAATTATTATCCATTTTGAATATTCTAAGGAAGGTCTTATTCCAGAAACTGGAGGTAGGATTAGATGTCTCCTCACCTTCCTGTGTGACCCTTTTTGTTATTGTTCAACAGGTATTATCAAAGTTATGGGTAATGGAAGAAAGACATAAGAAAGGAGATGATTATAGATTTAGGAACATATAATATAAGCCAGAAAGTATGGAAAGAACATTCTGAAAGAAAAACTTGGAAGTACAACAGCAGCCTTCCTCAGACTTGGGTGAGGTTACCTGTGTTTTTCATGCTCTCTTTCCTGCTGCAATCAGTGAAGAATTGATTTCACAGACAAAATAATTAGTTATTAAAGAAAGTTATTTTTTATTATTATATTTTATTATTTTTTAAAATACATGACAACAGTGGAATGCCTTACAATCCTTATTACACATATAGAGCACAATTTTTCATTATCTTTGTATATAAAGTATGTTCACGTCAATTTATGCCATTATACATGTACTTTTTTTTTGCATTATAATTCTTAATACACATATATACTACAATTTTTCATATCTTTGTTTGTATACAGGTATGTTGACACCCAATTCAAGTCTTCATACATGTATTTTGTATAATGATGACCATCACATTCCACCATCCTTGCTAATCCCCTTCCCCCTCCCTTTCCCTCTCACCCCTCTTCTCTATCTAGAATTAATCTAATCCTCCCATGCTCTCCCTCCCTACCCCACTATGATTCACCCCCCTTATATCAGAGAAAACATTCAACATTTGTTTTTTGGGGATTGGCTGACTTCCATTTACCTGCAAATGCCATGATTTTGTTCTTTTTTTAATGCTGAGTAATATTTCATTGTGTATATATGCCACATTTTTTTTTATCCGTTCATCCACTGAAGGACATCTAGGTTGGCTCCACAGTTTAGCTATTGTGAATTGTGCTGCTATAAACATTGATGAGGCTGTGTCCCTGTAGTGTGCTGTTTTTAAGTCGTTTCGGTATAGTCCAAGAAGAGGAATAGTGGTTCCATTCTCAGATTTCCAAGGAATCGCTATACTTTTTACAAATTGGCTGCACCAATTTGCAGTCCCACCAGCAATGTATGAGTGTACCTTTTTCCCCACATCCTCGCCAACACTTACTGTTGTTTGTCTTCATAATAGCTGCCATTCTAATTGGAGTGAGATGAAATCTTAGAGTAGTTTTGATTTGCATTTCTATGATTGCTAGAGATGATGAGCATTTTTTCATATATTTGTTGATTGATTTTTATATCCTCTTCTGAGAGGTGTCTGTTCAGGTCCTTGGCCCATTTATTGATTGGGTTATCTGTTTTTCTTTTTGGTGCTTAGCTTCTTGAGTTCTTTATATACTCTAGAGATTAGTGCTCTATCTGATGTGTGAGGGGTAAAAATTTGCTCCCAGGATGTAGGCTCTCTGTTCACGTCACAGTTTGTTTCTTTTGCTGAGAAAAAAAACTTTTTTAGTTTGAATCCATCCCATTTACTGATTCTTATTTTTAATTCTTGTGCTATAGGAGTCTTATTAAGGAAGTTGGGGGCCTAATCCCATATGATGAAGATTAGGGCTTACTTTTTCTTCTATTAGACTCAGAGTCTCTGGTTTAATTCCTAGGTCCTTGATCCATTTTGAGTTAAGTTTTGTGCATGGTGAGAGATAGGGATTCAATTTCATTTTGTTGCATATGGATTTCCAGTTTTCCCAGCATCATTGTTGAAGATTCTATCTTTTCTCCAGTGCATGTTTTTGGTATCTTTGTCTAATATAAGATAATTGTAATTTTGTGGGATAGTCTCTGTGTCCTCTATTCTGTACCATTGGTCTACTGGCCTGTTTTGGTGCCAGTACCATGCTGTTTTTGTTACTATTGTTCTGTAGTATAGTTTAAGGTCTGGTATAGCGATACCACCTACTTCACTCTTCCTGCTTAGAATTGCTTTATCTATTCTGGGTCTCTTATTTTTTACAGATGAATTTCATGATTGTTTTTCTATTTCTATGAGGAATACCATTGGGGTTTTGATCAGAATTGCATTAAATCTGTATAGTGCTTTTGGAAGTATGGTCATTTTGATAATATTAATTCTGCCTATCCATGACCAAGGTAGATCTTTCCATCTTCTAAGGTTGTCTTCGATTTCTCTATTTAGGGTTCTATAGTTTTCATTGTATAGATCTTTCACCTCTTTTCTTAAGTTGATTCCCAAGTATCTTATTTTTTTTTGAGGATATTGTGGATGGGGTAGTTTTCCTCATTTCCTTCTCAGAGGATTTGTCACTGATATACAGAAATGCCTTTGATTTATGGGTGTTGATTTAATATCCTGCTACTTTGCTGAATTCATTGACTAGTTCTAGAAGTTTTCTGGTGGAGTTTTTTGGGTCTTCTAGGTATACAATCATGTCATCAGCAAATCGTGCTAGTTTAAGTTCTTCTTTTCCTATACTTACTCATTTAATTTCTTTCATCTGTCTAATTGCTCTGGCCAGTGTTTCAAGAACTATGTTGAATAGAAGTGGTGAGAGAGGGAGAAAAACTATTTTTGAAGATTTAAAAATATACCTATTCATATAGATTAACTCATCAAATATTAATTAAATATCTATTACATGCCAGGTTCTGAGAATACAATGATGAAGAACACAGCAAGGACCTTATAGATGAGTGAGGGTCATAAAATAATAATGACCTTTTACTAAATGCTTACACCATGTAGAACTTGTTTATATATGATATTACTTAATCTTCATAACAACCCCATGACATTTTTATTATTATTATTTTCATGTAACAGACATTGCAACTAATTACAGAGAGGTTAAGTAATTTGTCTAGGGTTCCACAGCTGGAAAATGACTGAACTGAAGTTCGATCCTAGGGAGTAGCATGCTAAAATATTTTCCCGATGGGGTAGAGAGAGAAGATGGGAGGGGAGAGGAGGGGAGGGGAGATAGTAGAGGATAGGAAAGGCAGTATGTAAAAACGTGGATGTGTAACCGATGTGATTCTGCAATCTGTATATGGGGAAAAAATGGGAGTTCATAATCCACTTGAATCAAATGTATGAAATATGATATGTCAAGAGCTATGTAATGTTTTGAACAACTAATAATAATAATAAAAAAATTTTCCCTTGACCTCTTGGTCTCTCCAAATAGTTCTTCTGGATTCTTTTGGGAAGCATTTTATTGATTGTATTGATTGATATGTTAAACTTGTAGTGGATTCTGTGGATACTCTGGTGTTTAGAATTGATAACAAATATGTAAGCCAATTGGCAATTATGAAGTAGTGTCTTAGGTGGTTGTAGAGATCCATGTAGGATCTTAGAGAAAATATTGGCTAGAAAAACCTCATGTAAGAGTCCATACCTACTCTGAACTCTGATAAATGTGTGGGAATCATCCAAGAAAAGTGACTTCCAGGCAAAGGAAGATGGCTGGATGTGTGTCACATTCTCCTGTGTTTCTCACTTGTTTTAGTCAGCTTTTTCACTGCTGTGACTAAAAGTCCTGACAAGAACAATTAGGAGGAAAACTTTATTTAGGGGTTTTTGGTTTCAGAGGTCTCAGTTCATCGAAGGCTGCCTCTAATGCTTGGGGCTCAAGGTGAGGCAGAACATCATGGCGGAAGAGTGTGGCAAGTGGCTCACATGATGATCAGAAAGAAGAGAGAGACTCCACTCACCAGATACAAAAATCCCATAAGGGGATTTTAATTCACTAACCCAATAATTTCCCCTCGAAATCTTATTGCAATGTCTCACACATGAGCTTTGGAGGGACACCTCACATCCAATCCATAATGTCACTATTTGTTCATTGTCATAGCTTTTTATCTATAGCTGTCTTGTCAGCCACATCACAATGTTGACAGCATTAAGCAACCACTAAAACCAAAATAAAAAAAATAAATAAAAAGGGATGGGGATGTAGCTCAGTGGTAAAATAAATGGGTTGTTGCTACCAATTTATTACTCCCAAATAAACTGAGCACCTAGCTACTCCTCTTTAACCTCATCTGTGCTTTTAAACAGACTGCATTAATTACATTTGTTTAATTATAATTTCATAAATACTCACTGAGCATCTACCATATTATTTTAGGCCATAGAGATAGGTTGAATGTAATTAAAAATATTTCTTTGCTCAAGAAGTTTCTAATATAGAGAGAAAAACAATTAAATTTAAAATTTGTATACTAGATGTTATATATATCTATCAGCTTATTGATTTATTAGTCAATCACTGGTAGGATATAATATTTTTCAGAGTCTAAAGTCATGAAATAATTAATTAATGGCTTTCTGGACACCAGACACACCATACAATTGGCATTGCCGGATGTACAGTCTGATGACTCTCAAGAAAGGAAATGAAGTAACTGAGGCATGACTTGTCCTTCATGAGTCCATGCTGACTTGGGGTGGTCACTGCTTCCCTTTTTCCAACTCCTTTTGTTATTTTAAACATTCAAGTTACTCTTTTTTATTCTATTTTGGTTTGGGGATCAAACTCAGGAATTCA
>NW_026000093.1:37308615-37337880 GCF_001458135.2 Marmota marmota marmota | reverse complement strand
TTTTTTTTTTTTTTTTTTTTTAGTTTGGATTGAACCTGGGAGTGCTTTACCACTGAGCTACATCCCCATCCCTTTTTATTTTATTTATTTTTTTTATTTTGAGATGGGATCTCACTAAGTTGCCTAGGCTGGCCTCCAACTTGCAATTCTCTTGCCTCAGCCTCCTTAGTCACCGAGATTACAGGAATGTGCCACCATGGCTGGTTGTATTTCATTTTTTTAAAAATGGATTCAGAGCTTCCTGGAATCTCTCTGAAAGTATTAAATATACTTACTTGTCACTTTATTTGATGCCCATGTTGCATTTTGTCAGGCCTTGGTTCTGGCTTTTTGAGTTTGGTGCTTCTTTTTGCATTTTTGATTGGTGGATGGTTCTTGGTTGTTTGGACATATTTGTAGATAGATACTAATTTGAATAGTATGAATGACTGGAAGGTGTTAAAATTCTTCTTTGTGTGGCCAGAATCTGAGTCTTGGGTTAAATTACCTCAAATGGTTGTGTGTAGTTGTGAGAAACACAGCTACACACATGCTCCCTTGTCCAAACCCAAAGAAACATAACAGACATGAGGTAGAGCAAAAAGCAAGGCTTTATTGACAATCTTGCAAGATAGATGTCTGGGGGAAACAGATCTGAGGGGAGGTTACAACCAATATTTTATCCCCTAGAGTGCAAGGTCCCTCCCACGGTTCCTCAATGGCTGAATACTATGTGATGCACAATCTTCCCAAATGTCACCTAGATTTTACTGACTCCTATTGGATTATTAAAAAAAAAAATACTCCTTTATCTGTTCCCACCTCCCTTTGTTCTCTTGTGGCAGGAAGGCCTTTCTGGGATTGAGTGCATTTTGGCATGTATGAAGTTTTCTCTGTTGGTCAGGCTGGCCCCTTCTCTCTCACCTCCTGTCAAGGGGCTCTGGAGTTTTCACACTCTTGTGAAACCTGCTTGTAACTTTCATTCTGTTCTCTGCTCCAGTGGCCTGTCTTATATCCCAATTTTACTCTTAAGGTGAAATACCATATTTTGAAAATGGACCACTGGACCTTTTATTTCTTACATAGTAGAGAGAGGGTGGACATTTTCTTCAGCCTTGAGGGTGCTTTGTTTAAAGGACACGCAGCTGCCATTTGCCTGTGACAAGGACCTCACTCTCTGGACCCAGTGTTCTCTTTGAGGCTCATCTGCATCAACCCTTAGGTGGAGTAAGAATCAACTTTGCCTTTCCAACTTTCCAACATGCATGCCCATGTCTATTTCTCTTCCACATCTCCCTCCCTCCTCCCTTCCTCCCTTCCTTCCTTCTTTTCTTTTTATTTGTTCCTTTTAAATATACATGACAGTAGAGTGTATTTTGATATAATATACATACATGGAGGCCTCACTTATTTCAATCTGGGCCTACTTAATTTGAGTGTGAGTTTTTTACAGAACTTTGCCAAGAAAATTAATTTTCAGTGTTCTCTTTCATGGTCTGGGCTTGTGGGTCTTTTTCCCCCCTTATTTTGATGGTGCTGGGGATTGAACTCAGGACCTCACTTGTGAGGCAAGTGCTTTACCAGCAAGCCACATTCCTAGCCCCTGTGGGTCTTTCAATTCTGTTGTGTTTGGGCATCAGTGTATTCCGGGAATTCCTCAACATATTCCTTCTGAGTTTTCTAAAACTTACTCAGGTTAATTTTTATTTAATTTCTCTCTTCTGACATTTTGTTGGATTTGGGAAGAAGGATGAATGCACATATCTATCCGGCAACCTTTAATGGGAAACCACCCTTTCCTTTCTATGATAAGCAGTTGTTAGAGAGTTCTACTTTGAAATCTCATCAACCTCACCCAGCATGTGGTAACTAGAAGAAAAGTTTTTTTGTTTTTTTAAGTTAAGGCATGCCCATGTCTATTTCTCTTCCACATCTCCCTCCCTCCTCCCTCCCTTCCTTCCTTCCTTCTTTTCTTTTTATTTGTTCTTTTTAAATATACATGACAGTAGATTGTACTTTGATATAATATACATACATGGAGTATAACTTATTAGGATCCCATTCTTGTGATTGTACATGATGTGGAGTTTCACTGGTGGTAGATTCATATATGAACATAGGATGTCTGATTCATTCCACTGTCTTTCCTATTCCCATCCTCCCTCCCTTCCCTTCATTCCCCATTGTCTAATCTACTGCACTTCTATTCTCCCCACCCCTTATTGTGTATTATCTCCACATATAAAAGAGAAGTTTCAGCTTTTGGTTTTGGGGAATTGGCTTATTTTGCTTAACATTATAGTCTCCAATTCTGTCCATTTACTGGCAAATGCCATAATTGCATTATTCTTTATGGCTGAATAAGAGTTCATTGTGTATATATATATAGTACATTCTCTTTATCCATTCATCTGTTTTAGGGCACCTAGGTTGGTTCCATAGCTTAGCAATTGTGAATTGATCTGTTGTAAACATCCATGTGGTCATGTCACTGTAGTATGCTGACTTTAAGTCCTTTGAGTATATCTGAGGAGTGGGATAACTGGGTCAAATGATGGTTCTATTCTGAGTTTTTTCTGAGGAATCTCCATCCTGCTTCAGTGTGGCTGCACCAACCTGAAGTCCCACTAGCAATGTATGGCACCTCTCCAATTTGTTGTAATTTTTCAAAGATTATCAACAGCTGTCTCTCACTGACACGTACAGCTCCTTTTAGTGCTCTGAAAAGTATTCCAAATTGAACAAAGAAAATAACTAAATGGGATTATCATTCCCTCTTCTTAAATATTCTTGTTTTATGTTTTGAGCTGGTGGAGCTTTTCATTGAAGATCTTTTCCTTGTTAGAGAAGAAGAAAGGCAGATGTAGATTGTGTAGTTCTACTTTCTTTTCCTCCAGTTAAATGTTGCGCCGCAATAGCTAGTAAGGATTCCCTTTTGTCTGTTATTCCCAAACTTTAATTGTTCTTCTGAAGACTTGTTTAAAGCTCATGTTAAACTTTGGCATTCCTTGCATTATTCATAGAAGTCTGGCTGGGACTTTCAAGTTGTTCTTGATTTTATACCTCTGCTACTAATTTTTGTATCTGTTCTTTGAAAGTCTCAGCTTTAGAAATTACTCTCTGTGCAATGCTGATAGTTCAGGCAAATTAACATAGAGGGAGAAACTAAAGGTCAGAGAGTAAGTAGTGAATCATTAGTGATGAAATAAGGCAGTATGATAGCAAATTCTGAAGAACCCGCTGGTGAAACTTCTCATGTGTAATAGCTCCTCCTGCTAAGGTGGTCAGCTGAGTCAGTCACCCGCTGACCATGTTGCTGTTGCTTCTTAGAGGACACTTCTGAGTCATCTAGACCCCTCCCTCCCTCACTTTCATCACGTACACAATGTTTCACTGATTCCAGATCCTTTCAGATGCTATTACACTCAGTACACTCAGATCCTTCCTATTCTCATAACAATTGTTGAAAGGAAGGAGGGAGCCAGTGGCCAGGGAGAACTGTTTTCAGACAGTGGAGGAAGAAACCAGCGGGGAGAAAGAAGTGAGGTCATTGGGTGGAGCAAGTATCTTTATGATTCCATTTATGTTACACATACTGAATAGGTAAATCAGTAGACATGGGACGCAGAATGTTAGTTGCCAGAGACTGGGGGTTGGGGGTGGGGGGAGGAATGAATAGCAACTGCTTAATGGGTACAAGTTTTCCTTTTGGAACAATGAAAATATTTTTAGCACTGGACAGAGGTAGTGGATATACTATCTCATTGTGAATATGCTAAGAGCAACTGAATTGTACACTTTAAAATGGCTCTTGTGGGCTGGGGATGTGGCTCAAGCGGTAGCGCGCTCGCCTGGCATGTGTGCGGCCCGGGTTCGATCCTCAGCACCACATACAAACAAAGATGTTGTGTCTGCCGAAAACTAAATAAATAAATAAATATTAAAAAAAAATGGCTCTTGTGAATTTTACCTTAATAAAAAAAATATGCAGAACATGAGCCCCTTTTCTTCAAAAACATTTATACTACTTTTTTTTTTTTTTTTNAAAATGCCTAAAAATAATTTTAGTAAGCCTTTAGAAAAATTCTACTATTTTCATGGAGAGGCTCAAAAAGACAGTACAACACCCTGGATTTATAGGGGGCCACTAATTTTCAAAAGATGAGTTTATCATCCAGTTTGCCCTAGACATTCCAAGGGATTTACAAGGTCAACCTAGTCCCAGCCAAGTTTGGATGTTACACCATAGTTAAATGAAGACCAAACAGAAGAAAGGGAAACATAGAGACAAAAAGAACTAAACTGCTAATCTTACCCCCAGATAAATAAGCTACCTGGGTAAAAATTTTACTCCTCTTCAAAATTATAAACAGATTTTGGAAGCCTCTAAACATTGAAACAGGGCCTTACTTCAAACCCCTGTCAACAGTTTGTCACTGAGAAAAATAACCCTAAAAATAGTCACCCCTAAAATACTAGACAGACAGCCATAAATAAATCAGCTCAACAGCCAATAGTTTATCTCAATAGAAAGCTTCAAATCTAATAAACCCATTCTCTATCTTTACTAAAGACAAGGTAATGCCCTACATCATACGGTGGTATTTTTAAAATTAGTAAAGTCATAAATCGTACATAATTATTAAAACTAATCTTGCTACATTAAGTAAAATTATTAAAGATGTTTATACAACGGTTTCTTTATACATAAAGGTTATTTTGAAATAAATCCCTCAATATGTCACTGCTAACTCAATATCATATAAAATTCTAAATTAGATCACTGTCTTAAACAATACTGTTGACTTGTTTTTACCCATTAATTTTTAAGGTAGTAACTCCCCATACTTAAACCAACATGAAGCTTTATAACAATAATAACAGTGTTTTTATAGATAAGTAAATAGAGGGCTATCCATTTCTCTACTTCATTTTTTATTAATGTTAAAAAACAAAATATCTTTCCTATGTTTATTAAACACATGTATTTTCTATTCTGGAAAGATGTCTCTCTATATATTTCTCATGCCCCTAGTGAAGGCCACAACTCCTAAATTAAAAACTCTGTCTCACTTCTTTCCAAATTAAGATAATTATTTAAAATTCATCTAGAGCTAATTTCAAAGTACAAATTTTTATATACAATTTATTATATTCATTATTAGTAATCCTGTAAAAGTCAAAATCAAGCCATACATTTAGTAAAGGCTAAGTTTCTATTTAACATGGTCCCTTTCCAATTCATGAATGTTAAACTCAACATAACTAGTAGATGACCTTAGTCAAATTTTATGACATGATTTAGTAAGTTAAATCAAATTTCAAAAGAGTTTAAACCAGTCATCATGGAAAGGCTGAAAACCCAGACACAAGAAGGTAAATCCCCCAGCTGCAGAGTTTACAGCCATTCAAGTTTCACAAGCCTGTAAGGTAAGTAAAAAATTACGAAGAGACTTCTGTGGACCCAATTTCTCAAGTCCACTTTTAATGTACTTTACAATGTGGACTGGAAAATCTAGTTACCCATGTAACTAGATTAATTATATAGACTATAATGGTCAGCTACCTATGTTGATTCTATGATATATGTTGGTCCTTAGAAATTAAGACTATATATCTGGACAATTGTCAACATAGAAAGATTATTAAAATATTTTCCTAAATAGGTCAGTTATTTACAGACTGGTTTCCTAGAATTGACAAGGACAATTGCAGAAGGCTTAACCCTCAGTGAGATGGCATCCAAAAGGATGTCTGATGCTTAACTTCTGCCTCCAGAATCTTTGCATTACTGACAGACCTAAGAGATTCCTTAAATGTGAGAATTAAGAGAAAGGATGATAAATATCCTGTAAAAATGCAACTTGCCTAATTGTATAACTATTTATAATAGAGGAAAAGGACATTTATCCTTCATCAACATTCCTTTGTCATATTGTCAGCTAGCATTTTGGAACCGTGGCATGCTGAAATTGACATTCAGGCTTGAAACAGGTGCATGCCAATTAACCAGACCTAGGCAAGCTCTTGATCTCATGATCCTTGAAGTGACTACTTAAGATACAATTATAACTGTTATGGCTATGTATCAAAACCTACAATATGTGAATTTTCTTAATAATTTGTCTTAAATTACTTCCAAGATCCTCCATGGTCAGATGAATACTGATGGAAGGATTAGAACTAAGTTGAACACTCTAGAAGCCACTGCAATGAATAATACAAAGGAGCTCTCTCTGCCCTATGGCTTGAAGAAAGGTTTAAATGCCATGCCAATTAAATATGTCTGTGTTACTATGGCCAAACACAATGCTTCCCAATAAAATTGGGGAAAAGATTAAAAATCTGATGAGTGTTTGGCAGAGTAATAATAATAACCTGGGTCTTTTGAAGTGAATTAAATGACTTTAATCCTAAAAATGTGTTGGAACATTCTATATGATATGTTATTGGATATGTTTTTCTACTAATTCCTTTTGTGTCTCAATAGTAGGTCATGAAGACCTTGGACTAAGAATCCAGTGACTGGAAGAAATGATTCCCTAATTGCCTTTATATATTAAGAAAGAGGAAATATGTCAGGGCCTGCCACATAGGAGCTGAGCACCCCTAGCTTTGAGCAATGGAAATGTGGAGACTGGCTTCCCTGACCAGGAAGCAGGTGGATCTTTATCTTCACTCAACATAGGAGCAAAACTTTGAGAGTAGGCGTTACCCAATAGAATGGGCTGCCTTCTTGTTCCTTTGTAATATTAAACCTGACCTTTTGTGGAAAGAGCATTCCATGGAACCTCCCTGTGTGTATCCCCTCTATATAAGAATAAAGAATTCAGGTGGTGCTCTCTTTTTTCCAAGGTCACAATAATGGATAAAGTCACGTCTAGAATCCAGGCTCCACATCTACTGCGTATTCCTCTAAACCTCATGCCTTGGATGTGAAGCCTAATTTTAAAACAATCTCCATGGCAATCTCTTGGTTTAGTTAGAGAAGAAAGAAAATATAAAATAGGATTTGTCATTCAGGTCTATTTTAAAGTTCCTCACTTAAAGGATTTGTTGCAGAACAGCTAAAAGTCAAGTTGGGTGAGTCACAAAGATTGTTTATAGTGTTTTTAAAAAAAGAGGCTAAAGATTTTCATAGAAATTTCTACTTTCCTGGAAACCTTTTACTGCTTCATCTTTTTCTTTCTGTTCATATACACATGCAAGTTTTTCTCTTCCCTCTGATTGCACATGAAAAGGATATGTTGAAAGCAAGTCCAAAGGGATAGAATTAAGTGGAAAGGCTCACAGTTGAAGTGAGTCAGGAGTAGATTAGTGAAGTTGAACCCAGTGAAACAATTCCTTTACTGTTAGTATTTGGAGAATACTAGCAAAGGAAATTGGTATTGGTTTATTAAACACTACCAAAATCAACACGCCTCAAATATTTTGAAGGTAATTTATTTACTTATTTATTTTTTACAAGGTTAAGATTATTTACTAACTTTCCTCTAATGAGCTTCATAAGAACATAAGTGAATGCTCTTGATATTAGTTATAGATTCCCCTGTCCAAATTATAGATACTGATCGAGTTTTCATATTAAAACAAAACAAAACAAAACTGATATCAGTCCAAAATAATTAATCAATACTTTAAAAATCTTGGTGGTAAAGTAAACCAATTTCAGCAGAGAAAATGTTAAACATCAGAAAAGAAACTAATACAGAATCCAGGCTATAGATAAGACAAGCCCATGCAATTTGAAAATGTGGCACATGGCTGTAGGTATCCATTGAGATTTTTCTTGTTCCACAAGAAAAATTTTCTTGTCCAACCCTTTAGAAAAGAGCAGCAGACCAACCAAAAGTATTTTGTTATTGAAGCTACAATATCTACTTAAAAACAAAAAATGGGAAGTTGCATTACTGACAACCACCCTGGGAAATATTAACTTTCAGTATTGTGAATTCTGATTCCCAGAAGCATTGAAACGAACTTCACACTTTAGGAGATGGAAGATCTTCAATTAAAGACCCCAGTGAAGCTGGGCACAGTGGCACATGCCTGTAGCCCAGCCGCTCAGGAAGCTGAGGCAGGAGGTTTGTGAGTTCAAGGCCAGCTTCAGCAATGGCGAGGTGCTCAGCAACTCAGTGAGAACCCTGTCTCTAAATAAAATACAAAATAGGGCTAGGGATGTAGCTCAGTGGCCAAGTGCTCCCTGAGTTCAATCCCTCGTATAAAAAAAAAAAAAAAAAAAAAAACTTCAATGGAAAAAAAAACTATGATTTTCTTTAAAACAAGCAAGCAAGCAAGCAAATAAACAAACAAACAAAACCCCACGATCATATCAGCTTTATTAAAATATCCTCTATTTTTCAAGGTGATTTTTTTCTCCTTTGTCTTTGGCAGTAGAAAGAATTTGATTATTACCTTTTGTAAATGCTGCATTTAATATTGTCTTTAGAAAAGGGGACAACAATGAATAGACTTGCATTCTTGAGCCATGATTCAATGTGATTTTTTCTTTTTAAGAAACATTAAACTGTTTCCTTGTTTTGATTAAGAACATCTGATTTATTATCTTTAATGCTCAGGGGGTGAACTGTCACATTTTCACTTTGAAGATAAGAATCATCCCACACTTTCCTGCACTGAACGAATACCGATATTCATAAGCAAGACTAATGATAGGCATCAAAATAATAAGTAATTATCCCCATGTGTAAGAAGATAGAAACTACTGTTTTCCCCTGTGGTGGTCATCAGCTAGTTTGCATAGCTGTAGAAACTGCAAGTAAAATGTATTTTGTGCTTCATAGGATGGAAAGAACATTTCAAACACAGGATCTTAGGCAAATGTTCACAACATCTCTGCCACAAAAGCATGATCATCCCTTTTCAACCAATTTTTACTGGTGTCTTATAATTATACATAATGGTGAGATTCATTGTTTCAGATTCACATATGCACGCTATCATCCTTGTTTTTACTGATGAAGGAAAGTCAACCCCAGAGAAGATAAGCAAGTAGTAGAAACAGGGTTCAAACTCTTCATTGTAATTCAAATTATTGACTTTTTTTCCTATAATACTTTTTTCCTTTTCTCCCTTTCAAAGTTTTCTTTCCTTCCTTTCAACTCTTCTCATTTCCAATTCTTAGGCAAACAAACCCTCAGACACTTGTTTATCCATGACAGTTGTTTATAGTCTCTTTTGAGTGTCCCATGGGGTGGGGAGTCGGGAAGATGCTTCTGATTAGGCTTTTCTGTTACACAGATTTACTTTAAGAATTGAAAGTTGTTCTTTGCTTTCTGAATCTTCCTCTTTCTCCTCCCCCTTCTCTATTCTGGGCATTAGAGAGAACTTAACAACCTAAGTTTTGTTTTAGTTTTCCCTATTTAAAAAAATGGTGGTAAAAAACTTAATATGAAATTTACTCTGTTAACCATTTTTAAGTATACAGTTTAGCACTGTTAACTGTATGCAAAATGTTGTGTAACATATCCCTGGAACTTTTTCATCTTGCAAAACTGAAGCTCTTTACCCATCAGAAAACAACTTCCCATTTCACCCTCCAGCAACTCCCTGGAAACCACCTTTCTACTTTCAGTTTCTATGATTTTGACCACTCTAGATATCTCATGTAAATGGAATCAAACAGTATTTGTCCTTTTGTGTCTGGCTTGTTTTGTCCGCATAATGTCTTCAAGTTTTATCCATGTTATAGCATGAGACAAGATCTCCTTTTTTGAAAGGGCTGAATAATTCCATTGTATGTGTATGACACATTGTCTTTATTCATTATCTATCAAAGGACATTTGGGCTGTTTCTTTGAATTGGCTATTGCAAATGCTGCTGTATTGAACATAGGTGTACAAATAGTTCTTTGATATCTTGCTTTATATTTCTTTGGACGTATTCCCAGAATTGTGATGCTGAATGCTATGGTAAGGATTACACTCCTCTTCTGAGAAAACTCCATACTGTTTCCTATCACAGCTACACTATTTTATATTCCCTCTAGTAGTACACAGGATTCCAATTTTTCCACATTCTCAACAACACTTGTTATTTTCTCTCTCTCTCTCTCTCTTTCTCTTCTTATCTTTCTGTCCTCCTACTGAATGTGAGGTGATATCGCATTGGTGTTTTGATTTACATTTTTCCTAATGATTAGTGGGTATGTCCTTTATAAAAAAGATTCAAAAACACATATGTTCTAGGTACTGTGCTAGAAGCTTTGCATAGAATATCTTGTTACTTTTAGTAACCATTCAATGGCCTGAGTGGTGCAAGCCTTAGTATGTACAAATGAAACTGAGAATCAGAGGTGAAGTCATTCTTCTAAGGACAGAAAGCTGTCAAATGATAAAGCTGGTATTCAAAACCGGGTCTGACACCAGAGCTCTCTTTTCCAATCTGAGCTACTCTTTCTGTCTTTTACTTTGCTCGTTAATTCCCTAAGGTTATATTTGGTGGCTTGCACAGTCCTATACAAAGGAAAGGGGAAATAATATTCTGTCTTGTGCTGGACACATTGCTAAATGCTTTCAGACGTGGATGCATGCATGTGTTTTGGAGGAAGTGAAAGGGGGAAGTCCTTTCATTTTATACGAACGAGCATTTACTCCATTCACGTGGTTACAAATGTAAGTCTAATTGTGCAATAGGAAGAAAAGGTGGGCTTGACTTTCTTAAAAAAGATATTTTTAGTTGCATATGGACACAATATCTTTATTTTATTTATTTGTTTTCATGTAGTGCTGATGATCAAATCCAGTGCCTCACATGTGTGAGGCAAGTGCTCCACCACTGAGCTACAACCCCAATCCCTTAAAACTGACTTTTAACTGGTAAATATAGTATCAAGAAATATGCAGGAATTCGGAAGAGAAACTCTGATTCCAATTAGGAAGTTGATTTTATCAATGAAGGGGAGGGGGCACCATCAGGAAGAGGGTTCACAGGCAATGAATGAATCATGAGAAATAAGAGGCTTGGCTTGGGATAAGAGAAAATAAAAGAAATAATTATATAAATACAGGAGGTACCAAGTGGCCTATTCTCTCTGACTCTGATCCTTATTCTACCAGCTATCTTTTTCAACTCCACTATCTTCTTATGTTAGTAATACAAGCAATGGGTCAAAATTCATAAATTTAGTTTTGCTTATGCAACGACAGAATCTGAGCTGATAGTGACATTTAAGATGATCCTAAACCCAGAAGATTTGAGCCATGTGAAGACCTGACTCTTGACGTCTGTGGGAATCCCCTAACACAAAAATCTTAATTCCAATCTTCACTTGGTCTTGAAAAGCATCAAGTAAAAATGAACTTTAAATTATTTTATTCATACATTACAACTAAAAACCATAACAACTCCTACCTCCATTTACCTGGAGAGAAATAGATTAGAATTTACTACTGTAATTTTCCCAGTTTATCATCCCTGATCACAAACAAAAACATTTCTAGGTAAAAAGAACATAAATATCCCAATAAAATTATAAGAGAGGCAACTGAAATGATGGTTGGTATTTACAATAGTCAGCAAATACTGTTAATGATACAGAAACAAATAAGCTAGTCAGCCTTCTATCAATACAGCAAGAAGGCAGTAATACTTTTTGTATTACAGTGACAAATCTGTGAGCCAGGAACAGCAGGTTATATTATCTCAGCATTTCTAAATATTATAGATTTAGAATTGCTGAATTGAAATGAAATGATTGAGTGTATTAGATGATGGTCATAGATATCATACCTGGAATCGTAGCCATCAGTGAAAATTATTCATAGATTCATTATTGTATTTCATTAACCCACTTTATCTGTTCTCTTTACAAATACTCGTTCACTCATTTTTCTTTCATCTTTCATGGGATTTGCTATTATTTATTTCTTTCCTATTTTATGAATAGCTTAGACTCTCCCAAACAAGTTCCCTAATGAAACTTCATTAGCTTTTTCTTCAAAAATGGATCATGATGATGAACTATGAGTACCATGCAAGAAAACAAAATGAGAGCCATAACTTGATATAAAAGTTAAATACAAAATAAAAAAAATGTGCTGCAAAGAAGGTAACAAATGATTTTCAGATAAAATATGGGGGTGGGGGGATGCTGTGCCTGGGGATCTAATGCATGGCCTTCTCTGTGCTAGGCAAGTCCTCTGCCTCTGAACTACATGCCCAGCCCCATCTGATGAATATATTTTTGCCATATTTTTAAATTTGTTCTTTTTAGTTATTCATGTCAGCAGAATATATTTTGACATTTATACAAACATGGAGTGTTTCTTATTCTAATTAGGATCCTAGTCCTGAGGTTGTACTTGATGGTGAGATTCACTGTGGTGTATTCATATATGTACATAGGAAAATTGTGTCAGACTTATTTCCCTGTCTTTCCTATTCTTGTCCCTCCTTCCTTCCCTTCACCTGCTTTGTCTACTTCATTGAACTTCTATTCTTAGCCTCCTCCTACTCTTGTGTGTTAGCATCCACATATCAGAGAGAACATTCACATGAATATATATATATATATATATATATATNTTTATTTTTATGTGGTGCTGCTGAGGATCACACCCAGGGCCTCACCTGTGTGAGGCAAGCACTCTATGGCTGAGTCACAACCCCAGCCTTCCTGTATCTTTTTGATGAATTATATTCAGATATTCTGCCTCTATTTTAATTGGGTTGTCTTTTTATTATTCATTATTATAAGAGTTGTCTGGTCAAGATTTTTATCAGAAATCTGTACCCTGACCCCACCACAGGCTGTGTTTTGTCATATCTGTTTTTTTGTGGGGGAAGAGGGTACTGGCAGTTGAACTCAGGCACTTTACCATTGACCAGTACCCCTAGCCCTTTAAAAAAATATTTTTTAAGAATCTTCAGAAGTTGTTGCAGTAATTCACTTGCAGGTCAGCATGAGAAAGAAAGAAGAAGCAGAGCAAGCAAAGCAGCAGCAGAAAAAAAAGCCCTTTATTGTATACAAGCAATCTTTTTATAGTATTGTGAACAAAGAAAGCAGCCTTCCAACAGCAATAAATCAGGTCTTTCAGCTAATTAAACATAGCATACAGAAGTTTTACTTTCTAGTCAGAAGTGACCCGCTTCTCATGGCTAATCTATTCTCGGCCTGGAGCATGCCGAACTCTGCTCTTGTTAAGAACAGATAATAAAATTTTTCTTAGCGCCCTCCTAGCCCACTTGGCAGAACATCCCGTTTGCAGGCAAGTCCTCCCAAGGACAGTAGACACCTCGTTTTCAAGCATGTCCGCTGTTACCTATCTATACCTTGACAGAATATCCCATTTGGAGGTAGACTCCATCAAGGACAGTAATAGTAACGCAGTCACATCTGATTCTCTATAAGAAGTGTCTCACTAAATTGCTTGAACTTGTGTTTTCTGACATTTAAATGTTTTAAATTTCATTTTATGCTCAAGTGGGATTGTAGAGTGCCATCATTTAGTGCCCTTTCCTTTCTTTCTTATAAGATGCTTTACATACTGCATCTGTGTATATTAACACCTCTGTCAGACAATGTGAAGTTTTGCCATCAGTCATCATGTGAACACCGATGAACCTGAGAGAACATTGGCCTGTGTTTGCCCAGATCTCTACCATGGTTGTTGTTTTTCTAAGTCACTCTAGTACCATTTCCCTTCTCTTTGAGAACCTCCCACTGGTAATTCTTGTAGAACAGGTTTGTTGGGTTTGAATTATCTTAGCTTTCTTTCATAAGAAAAGTTGTTTCATCATTATTCTTGATATATATATATATTTTGTGGTGCTGGGGATTGAACCCAGGGCCTTTTACATGCGAGACAGGCACTCTACCAACTGAGCTATATCCCCAGCCCTTCACATGAATATTTTTAATGGGGGATTCCAATAACATTTTTTTATAATAAATAAATTTCAATTGACAAAAAATTGTTCCTATGGGATAGAATTAATGATATTCATCTTTTTAGTTTGCAAATGAGAAAACATAGCTTTAATAATATTAAGGGACACGCCCAAGGCCATACAATGCATAAATGACTAAATGGGATTTGGATAAAGATTCTCATATTCTAATCTAATCTGACCCAACATATTATACAGTAGTCTTTTCTTATAGTTTTGCTTTTCAAGGGTTCAGTTGCCACTGGCCAATGATGGTTTGAAAATACTAGATGGAAAATTCCAGAAATAAACAATTCCTAAGTTTTAAATTATACACTGTTCTGAGTAGCATGATAATATCTCATGCTCTTCTACTCAATCCTGCCTGGGACATGAATCATCCTTTGTCCAGCATCTCCATGCCCTGTATGTTATCTGCCTAGTAGTCACTCAGTAGTTGGCTGGTTATTAAGTTGACTGAGCTATCAGTGCTAATGTTTGAGTAAGCCTTATTTTACTTAATAATGGCCCTAAAAGTGGAAGAACCAGTGTGATACTTGCAATTCAAGTATCCCCCAAAGAGGCCATGAAGTACTTCTTCTAAGTGAAAAGCTGAAATTTTGTAATTTAATAAAGAAAAAAATGTATATTAAGGTTGCTAAAATCTATGTAAGAAATTATCTATTCAAAAAAGATGAAGAAAGAAAAAGCACATTTTAATAATTGCTCTATTTTATTATTGTTGTTGCTATTCTCTTACTGTGCTTAATTTATAAATTAAACTTTATTATAGATATGTATGTATAGAAAAAACATAGCATACATCAGGTTCATTACTATCTGCAGTTTCAGGATCTACATCAAAACTATGGGTTTTAAAACATGTCCTCCAAGGATAAGGGAGGACTGCTGTACTATGAATGCTATTTTAATATTGTTATTTTCATTTAAATATATATTTTATCATGACTTTTTCTGCTTTGTATGGATTTTGTATCATTTTATAAGCTATAGGATGATGTCCTATCAAGTTGCTGCATATTTTGTTATTCTTTATTTTTTTTACAAATACAGGTATAGCTGACCTTGATATACTTTTCTTTTCATGTTGATTAAATTTTACCTTTACAATAAATTACTACATATGTAAATGTTTGGTAAAGAATGACGTGTGTGTGTGTGTGTGTGTGTGTGTGTGTTTTACTAGGGAATGACCCCAGGTGCTACACCACTGATCTATAAACCCCCAGCTTTCTTTCTTTCTTTTCTTTCTTTCTTTTTTTTTTTTGAGAAAGGGTCTTACTAAGTTGTCAAGGCTAGTCTTGAATTTGCAGTCCTCTTGACTCAGCCTCCAGGGTAACTGAGATTATAGGCATGTGCCACTGTGCCTAGCAAGAATGATTTCTTTAAAAAACTAACTTTGCTTTTCACAGGTATTTCTTTTATTAAAAAAAAAAAAACAAGAAGAAACCATGTATAAACATGTGTCGAAAAATCTTCAAGTACTGTAGTGAGATATTTTCAGATTGTGTATATTTTACCTACACTGATTAGCATTGGTCTTTCAGACTGTGTTTTCCTTATGAGTACATCAATCCTGTAACAGAGAGCCCAAAGCAGCATTGGTAGCTGAAGGAATGATAGTTAAACAGTTGAAAGATGTTCTTTATCAGAAGACACATCATGACTACCATGTTTTATGAAACAATATGTTTATGATTTTATACAGATGAAAATTTAAATCCTTTGGCATAAAATTCCAGGATTGCACAAACATTCTCAGTATAAATAATCACACTTACTGTGTTGATCTCTTACAATATAGTTACTCATAGATTAATTAATTTTTTTTTAATTTTTTATTGTTGGTTGTTCAAAACATTACATAGTTCTTGACATATCATATTTCACACTTTGATTCAAGTGGGTTATGAACTCCCTCATAGATTAATTTTTATATCTTCATCAATTTAGTTGTTTAGTTTCCCATCTGGGCTTCTGCTCACCCAGGAAAACCTTTTAATTATATATATATGTATATATGTATGTGTGTGTGTGTATGAATACATATATGTATGTGTATATATATATATATCTTTATTTTGTTTATTTATTTTCATGTGGTGCTGAGGATTGAACCCATTGCCTCACATGTACAAGGCAAGTGCTCTGTCATTGAGCCACAACCCCAGCCCCCTTAATCTCATTTCTTATGATCACAAACACTGCTCACCTTACTCGCTTTCGTGGTTATTATTCATTTATTTATCAACAGGCAATTGGCTAGTCTTCTAGATACTGAGGTAAGAGCAGTGTTTAAAAAATAGACGTTTCTGTTTCTGTAGAGTTTTGTTAGAGGGGACAGAACACTCAAATCAAATAAATAGACACTTTTAAGTTTGATTAATAAAAACTGAGATAGCAAAACAAGGAGATGGGTCAGGGATAAGAGTTGGGCAGGGCAGGGCTACCATCTTATGGTAGTAATGAAAGGCTTCTCAAAGTAATTGAATCATAGCCTGAATGCTGAGGATAAACATTCCAGGAAATGGTAAATGCAAATTCCAGGGGGAAACAGAAGGGGTTTTCCTGTAAAATAGGAAGAAGGTCAGAGGGATGGAATAAGTGGATGTTGCAAGACAAGAGCTTGTAGAAAAGTGTCAGGGACTAATCATGTTGGATGTTGTGGGTCATGCTGAGAGGACCTGCTATAGTTAATGAGTTTGCAAATGAGACCCACATTTGAAGGTTATTCAGTAAGAGAGTGAGATGAGTGAGATGATGTGATTTATTTTTTATAAGGACTATCAGGCTGCTGTATATCTTATCCAAGATCAATCTTCACTCCATTGCTTCCCATCACACCCAGTGTCTAGCACATAGTAAGTGCCCAATAAGTACACATTATCCTTTGTATCTCCAATATCTCCCCACATGTAGTCTCTCATTAACTGCCCTTTTTGTCCTATTTGCCTGACTTGACGGGAAATTCCTATTCATTAAAATTCAGCTAAAGCATCTCTGTCCCAGGAAGCCTTCCTAATCTGCAGAGCTGAGGGAAGTATCCTCCTCTGTGGACCTTGTATTCTATAATATTCTATTCTTGTATTCTGTAATAATACCAGTCACACATTATTGTACTTGTTGGTTAGGTTGTCTCTCCTTCCATATAATTCTTAACAAAGCTTGTTTCTTTCTTTTTTATTCTGATTTTTTGCAAGGCTTGTTTCTTATTCTTTTATTTATTTATTTTTATGTAGCACTGAGGATTGAGACCAGTGCCTTACATGCACTAGGCAAGTGTTCTATCATTGAGCTACAACTCCAGCCCATTTCTTTTTCTTACTTAATCTTTAGTGACTATGTTAGATGATTTACATATGTTCTGTTCTACCTAAACTGAACTGAAAGAATGTATCATTACTTTTACCTAACTTTAATATTGACTCTAGAGATGGTAATTTCTCTAAAGAACCTTTGCATATTATCCCAAACCATCCCTGTGCCCTAATCACACTATTATAGTATCATCATAGGTAATCCTAATTTTGCACTAAAAGTTGGTTTCCAACTATCTCCAAATTGAGTGTGAACTTATTTCTATTATTAGGCCCAAATTCTTTGAGTACAGAATTGTTTCTAACTTATTTCTGTAATCCTGGTCCCTATTACCTCATCTGGTATACAGCAAATATTCAATAAGTGATAATTATTATGAGCCCAAGATTCTTTTTTTTTTATTGTCTACTTGTCAGTGGATCCTTATTTATTTATATGCGGTCCTGAGACTCAAACCCAGTGCCTTACACATGCTAGGCAAGGGCTCTACCACTGTGCCACAATCCCAGCCCCCCCCTTTTTGTTTAAAGAAAGAGAGATTGAATTTTTTAATATTTATTTTTTAGTTTTCGGTAGACACAACATCTTTATTTTATTTTTATGTGGTGCTGAGGATCAAACCTAGCGCCCTGCGCATGCCAGGCAAGTGTGCTATTGCTTGAGCCACATCCCCAGCCCCAACCCCCCTTTTTTAATATTTTTTTTTAGTTCTAAATGGATCTTTTATTTTACTTATTTATATGTGGTGCTGAGGACCGCACCCAAGGACTCACACATGCTAGCCAACTGCTCTACTACTGAGTCACAACTCCAGCCCTGAGCCTGAGATTCTTGAAGCCATGATCCATTGATGTTTTCTATAAAAACAAGCTACATCTTTCATTTACATAGTGTTTCCAAGGAATAAATATTTTTCAATAGGAAATATTTTTCATCTTTTCAATTATTCATAGGAACAAATCTTCATATAAAAAAGTAGTTATGACAGAAACTTTAGTCACACATTTTAGGAAAAAAAAACCAAAAAAATCTTTTTCAGTAGTTACTAGTAGCAATCTATCTATCTTGCACTTCATTGATAATGATGTTGAAATATAAATGAATAGAAATCAGTTTTCTTAACTGTGGTAGATAACCCATCTTTCAGACTTGGATGTGCAGGAAGGGATAAATTAACAAAAATGAAAATTAAGATAAGTTTTGTTCTTTATTCTTTTTTTTCCCAAACACTTGGATAGCTAAAATAGAAAATTAGGAATTCAGCCACATGAATGTCTTCAACATCTACTTTTGTGGTTAGAAGAGAGCCAGCTTCATGGCTTTCTGAGCATAGAAGACAGATCAGCTTCTCTAAACCCACTTCTCTTTCCTCTGCTCTCAAATTCCTAAAATAGCAACAAAAATAACCAGAAAGTATAGTGCTATTAAGATCAGTGTACAGGAAGGGAAAGATGAGATTTTTCTATCACAATTATTTTTTGGAGAAAAACAAATTCTCGTGTGGCTAAATGTAATTAAGTTTACAAACTCAAACTCTTAAAACCTTAATAATTAAAAACTCAAGAAGAACAGAGGAAGGCCTTGTTTTCCTGATTAACCATCAAAGTGGCAAGGGTATAGAGGACTCAAGGGGGGCATGTGTTGTTCAGATTCCAGGTCTTGCTTATCTCTGGCCCAGGCTCCTTGGTCTCTCATAGATTTAAGAAATTCTAATTGAGGTTGAGGATTTAGATCAATGGCAGAGCACATGCCTAGCATGTGCAAGGTCCTGAGTTTAGTCCTCGGCCTAAAAAAAAAAAGAAGCTCTAAGATGCACTTCTCTTATTTTAAAGCTGGGTGGAGATGTATGAATATTCTTAGAAACATAAATATAGAAAATAAGTAAGACAAGAGAGGCTTTCTCATTGATGGCTATTTCTGTGAGGTAGACATCATTTGTCCACATTGAAGAGCAGAGTGGAGACGGGTGTGAATCATTCCACATGGGTCGTGCTTAAACAGTAGTGAGGTGCCCTTCCCTTGAGCCCACGTACAAGAGCCAAGAAAATGGGTGTGAAGGATAAATGGCTTTATCTGCCATCAGTTAGAAGATCTGCTAACCCAGAAGCTGGTGTTTCTATGTAAATTTGGTGGCAAGAAGGGGAGAGAAGTTCAGATGGTGCACATCACAAAGCACTGACGTTTTACTTTCTTACTCTCAAAGTAAGAGAAATCAAAGGTCACACAAGAACAAGATAGTAAAACTGAGATCCACTTGTACTTGACACTTTGGTCACTTTTTAGGAGGGGGAAGGTGGGACAAAGGCAGACAGGACCAAGTGCTGCCAAATACGATTTAACGCAGCTAATAGACAAGACAACCAGGAGGAAATGAAAAACTGAGACAAACCATTTCTCTCACTGGACAGAAGCAGACCTCACTTACCATTAGCAAGAGGGGTCCTGGTATGATGGAAAAGCCACAGAAGCTGGCGTCAGAGACAGGAGAATGAGTCCTGAGTTCTGTCATTTACTGGTGTGTGATCTTGGATAAGGCCCGTCACATTTCCCTGAATGAGTATGTTTACCCACCTCAAAGACAAGGACAGTTATACTCTTAGCAGCAACAATTTCACCAAGTTTGTGACAGTAGATAAGATTAGTAAAGTTAATTGTGAAAACATTATTATTTAAAGTTAAATTGCTTCATCTTTATTATTCACCATCCCAAACTACAATCATTACCCCAAAACCTTTTTCTAAAGTATGCCCATACGAACGTCCTCTATTCTCTTTGCAATTCATTAGCTGTCTGCTTGCCCCACATTAGTCTATCTAGTAGCAGGGCAGCTGAGATGGCCAACCAGGAACGTACAGTGGGCAGACTGGAGGGGATTTTAAGCGCCTTGAGCAAGGTGTGCATGGATATTGGTTTTTGCACAGCCTGCTTTGCTGTGCTCATCAGTTGGCTCCTTTGTATTCATCCACTCAGCACTTCTCTGCATTAGTGCTTTGCTGAGTAATGATGCTATGCAAGGTGTACGAAATGACTGAGCTGCTGTGTGCTTTCTCACTTCATGGGAGTCGTTTTAAAGGGGCTGTATTTATGCAGAACCTGTGAAAGACAAATGTGACTGAAATAGAGACCCTACTTTAGCATTTTAAATCACTGGAATAGGTTCATGGAGAAAACAAGATCAAGATGTACTGGAAGGGTATGGCTGGGGTTATTAGCACCACTGAACCTAGGAAGCTATTGATTTCCCTTAGTTGAGCTTCAAGAACATGAGTAGCTAAATCATTTTTGTTTTTCTTTCCTGGGTGCAATAACAATTGATGAGTTCAGTCCATTGAAACAAAACATGGCCACTATAGTAAGAATTAATCCTAGAACATGACCAAGGACCTTATTACTAAGTATCTGAGAAGGGAGGGGGAATCAGAAAAGAAAATAATTAGTAGAAAGAAAGGTCATTAGTGAGAACCTATGGTTCACTTTCAGGACTCATTTAAGGACACAAAGATTTGAAATCAATTTACATGGATGTAGTGCTACTTAAGAAATTGACAAATCATACCGATAATAGCAAAATTTGGTGTGTGATGATGATCTTTATGTCTTATATAGAGAGATGTCAATGAACTCTTAAGTTATTGTACAGCCTAAAAGGAAACTAATTAATACCCATGTTTCTCTTGGTTCATTTCCTCTCAAAAATCTAAGGTCATATTTATAAAGGCATATTATGCCACAATGTATTGTCCAATTAAGTTCATAATATTTTTCTTTTTTTTCCTTGATTTTACAATGAGTTAAAATATGTATTTTTTAAAACTGTCAAGTTGGGAATTCAGACCTGGGAATATCGCATCTGTTTTCAATTTTTTCAAAGGAGATGTAAAAGTTTTAAAAAGAAAATGAGTGAAATCAGCCTATAACATTAGGATACTGTGAGCACAATTAATCCCTGATGTTGCTCTGGTCAGCCAACCTCCTGGTAAAAATTTGTTGTAGACAGAGGAGTAGTTTGTTGGGTAGCATATTGGGAACTTCCCTGAGGTCACAGGTAGAGTAAACAAACATGATTGAGAAACTACTGTGTGTTGACCTGTGACCACCTTGGCTGTAAATAGGTTTCATGACATTAGGAAATCTTATGCCTGATTTTGTGATTCAGTCTTGCCATAAGGAATCAGAATCGCCCTCCTGATATTTCCTGGTATGCAGAATGTGGTCTGTAGTTGATAAGTGTGACAATAGTGAATACTTCTTAATAATCTGAAGAATTTTTATCAGTGAGTTTAGGTTATTATGTGAGGTAGTCATATTTATGTCACTCTAACAAAATAACTGAGATAATCAACCAAAAAAGAGGAAAGGTTTATTTTGGCTCACAGTTTTGGAGATTTTAGTCCATGATAGATTGACTCATTGCTTTGGGCCCGTTGGCAAAACAATCCATCATGGTGGGAGCACAGAGCAGAGGAAGCTGCTCATCTCATGGTAGACAGGAAACAGAGAGGAAGGGGCTGGGGTTCCAGTATCCCTCACCCTGCCCTGGGACCTAACTTCCTCCCCCGGGCTCTGTGTCTTAAAGGTTCCACCATGTCCTGATAGCACCCTGGGTTGTTGACCAAGTTCTTAACACAAGGGCCTTTGAGGACACTTACTCAAACCACACTGCTATGCCAAACTCTGTTGTAAACACTAAATGTAGAACTGATTTAATCTTAATGTATTCCCATACTAGTATTTTCTAATTTGAAAAAAAACCACAGTGGCCGGGCATGGTGACACATACCTGCAATCCCCAAAAGATCTTAAGTTCAACCAACCTGGGCAAATTAGTGAGACCCTGTCTCAAAAGAAAGAGGGATGAGGATGTGGTATAGCACCCCTGGGTTTACTCCCCAGTAGCATAAGAAAAAGAAAAAAAAAAAAACAGTTGAGGGAAAGAGCAATAGCTTGTTTCAAACTTATCACAGCAACAGCATCATTTTCCAGGAGAAAAGGCAGCTCTAGGACAGTATAATAAACTACATAGTCAGAAAATAAGTGACAGTCACAATGAGTATGGGCAAAGAAATGGCCAATCGTAAGTTTCTGAGAAGAAAAATGTGAAGGCCAGTACACTACTAGAAAATTTGAAAAGTAGCCCAGGAATATTAGAATTGCATCAAAATGGAAGATTTTTTTTTTTTTTTTTTTTTGTAGGCAGAGATGGATTCTTTTTAGAGAATTTTCCCTGGGATCTTTTTTCTCCTTCTCTGTCTTCTCCATTAAGATATTGCTATCCTGAAATAAAAACTAGCGGTGTGGTCTTTGTTTTTGAAAAAGTCAATTATGTTCACTTCCTCTACAAAAATGTGTATAGTGACAGAGGAGTCATTAAGTTTTCTATTATAGAAAATGAATTTCCTTGTCCTTGCCGGGTGATAAAAGAAATTCTGAGGCAGTAAGTGTGTGACAGGCCAGAATGGGGACCCCATGATTTGCATCCTGCTGCTGTGATCATGAATATATCACATTATGGTTAATGTGTTGCATTAGGAAGTTACAGTTGCACAAGCAATTATTTAAAAAGGAGCAGGAAAGGTACAAAGTGTGAGAGTAATTCTACACATTCCTGGGGACTTTGAACCTGGAGGTAGCAAGCCAGGAGCCAACAGGTATGGGCAGCCCTTAGAAGTTGCAAACAACACTTAGCTGTCAGCAGCATGAAAAGGGGACATCAGTCCTATCACTGTAAGGAAACTAAATTCTAGCAATACCTCCAACAAGCAAGACAATGGTGTCTCCCCTAGAGCCTCTGCAAAGGAATGCTGCCTACCACACTTAGATGTTAGCTCTATTACTTGTGTCAGAATCAGACTTTTGACCTATAGAAATGTGAAATAGCAAATGTGGGTTGTTTTAGATGCTAAGTGTGGGTCGTTGGTCCCAAATACCATTCACAAAAGCCGGACTTCATGCATGGATTCTAGGCTCCCTTGCTAAACTGTTCCTGGCAAAGATATTAATTCTCACTATAACCTTGAAGATTCCCAGTCATTGGCTGCATTTAACTTTGCTGAATTTATTCAGAAAATGTTGAGTGACAGCTAAGTGCTGGCATTGCTTTGGGTTCTGTAACAATAAGCAAGAGAAACTTGGGGCTTACCGTTTACATGAAACTTGAGACAAGTAAATGAATACCCACAATATAGAATGATAGAGGTAACACCCAGCTCCATGAGAGCACAAAAGAGGGGCATGGATGGTTCTAAGATGTGGGCTCTGGAAAGGCTTGCTGGAATTGATGATAAACTAAGAACTTGAACCACATGCAGTGGGGTGGGCATGAGTGGTGCAAACAGCAGATAAAGTATGTGCAAATGCTTTAGAATGCCATCAGCCTCTCTGTTTGAGCCACCACCAGCCACTCTCTACATAGCAGTCTTAGGAATATAATTCCTATTCCATTTTATTAAGATAAAAATTAAAGTTTGACAGCCTAGCTTAAGGTTCAGTTTTATTTGAAATAAAATAAATAAATAAAATACCAGATCTACAGGATCGAAAGTTATCTCTGACTTCTAAAGTGCTATGTATTTGAAAGATGTAAAGAGCTATGCATTTGAAAGATGAGCAAAAGTTACATACATATATTGGACATGCTGTTTGGATTTTTAAAGGAAAGCTGTAAGAAATCCCAGAAAGAAAAAGAATACCCCTTAGCCAGGCTCAGTGGTGCAAACCTATTATCCCAGTGCACACCTATAATCCCAGCAACTTGGCAGGCTGAGGCAAAAAAAGTACATACACCTTGCACTCTCTTTCTGTTCAGATAATTGAACAGTTAAGTTGATAGAAACAAACTTCCTTCTCCTGGGGAAAACCCAGTCATGCTCCCTCTGCCCAACTAATTTAAGTATGCCCTGAGCTGAGTCAGAGAGCAATCTTGTGCCCTCAGCAGAGACCTCTGATTGGCTGAAAAGAACTTGTCCTTTCAAAACATGATCTGAGAAAAGCACAAGTTCTGCCCATGATATGGTTGGAAAGCCCAGAGTACTTTTAATGCACCAGGGCATATAGAATCCTGCATCTATATCTAGGGAGAAGGGGTCAGAGAGGGTGGCTGTAGTTTGGGACGGGAAGTAAAAAAAAGGAGGCAAAAGAGATGAGATTTTTGTGTATGGAAAGTAGTTATATGGTTAGGGAAGGATTCTACCAGTATGAAGAAGAGTAATAGTCAAATTATTTCCTTGGGAATCTGAAGACTTTTCTGATAAGGCCACTGGCCTTTTTTTTTTTCTTTCCCGAGAGCTTTATCAGGTCAGTATTGGTCCTACTGAGTAGACTTCTAGAAGCCAAACTCCTTTGGTGGCTTCTCAATATGCCTGTTATCTATTACTCAAGACCATTTTAGTGTGAAGTGCTCCAGTGCTATTCCCTAGTGATTATTACAGACACACAAGATAAAAGAGATACAAGGAAAGAGGGATGTTTCTTCCTTGCTGGTAAAGAGATCTGAATTCCTAAAGAGTTCATCTAAAGAGATTTGAAATAATAAGTATTGATGATTTCTTACCACAAAGAAGCTACCAATCTTCTATTTGCAGATTACTAACTTAGAAAGGGTGTGTTCAGTCATCATTCATTAACTGTGACCAAGCAACATATTTAAAAGCAAACTGAGAAAAGAAAAAGGCATGGGGGTGGTGAAGGTGGGGTGAAAACTAAAAACAAACCAAAGGAAGGTGTGTGTGTGTGTGTGTCGGGGAGACTCAAAACACAAAGAAGCAAAAAAAGTTCTTCAAGATTCATCTCTTTTGGGGTTACTGGGGATTGAATTCAGGGTCACTCAACCACTGAGCCACATCCCCAGCCCTATTTTGTATTTGATTTAGAGACAGGGTCTCATTGAGTTGCTTAGCATCTCACTGTTGCTGAGGCTGGCTTTGACCCGTGATCTTCCTGCCTCAGACTCCCTATCAAGTTGTATATATTAAATAAATAAAATTGTATGTCCACTCATGCCTCCATAAAAGCATTATAAAAAAACAGGAAAAAAGTATTTTAAAAATTTTGAAATATGTGTGCTCACTTCTGCTTAGAAATGGCTACACTCATATATTTAATACTTTGGGGCAGATATAAAATGTATATGTTAGAAGCATCAATATTTAACAAAATAATTCAATTACTCAAGTTAGAAACTGATATAATTAATCAACATTTGAAATGTATACAATCTACTATTAAAGTTAATTTTATTAACCAGAAAAAAAAGATCTCTTTTTCCAATGAAAATCAATGCCTCCTCCTTACATAGATTTTCTTTTAAAGAGCACGTTATTACAGGTAACATCGTTAACAAAAAATTTTTTTTGTAGTTGTAGATGGACAGCATGTCTTTGTTTTTATTTTTATGTGGTGCTGAGGATCAAACCCAGTGCTTCACATGGGCCAGGCAAGAGCTCTGCCACTGAGCCCCAGTCCCAGCACTAATATCATTGTTTTAAAAATGTACTGATTTAGTTCCAGAATCATCATGAGTAACTTAAAATTTTTAAAACAAATCTAAAGTATATACTAAAAATAAATAAGTGATAATTTTCTGGTTTGTCTATGTATTAGCATTTGGATAGTAACTATCATTTGCTGTATCTCAATACACTTTTATTTTTCTAGTCTTTTTTATTACCATTCTGGTGATTTCATCCGTATTCATGAAATTAAGTAAAATCTATGTTATTTATATATTGATGACTATCAAATTTATTTATCTGGCTCAGACTTTTCTGATCACAGACTTGTGCTTTGTATTTTTGGACTTATTATTGCATTTTGAAACTTAATACCAAACTGAACTCTTGGTATATTTCACTTCAAACCTTGAGGAATTATAATTTTCTCAGAAAATTGGATTGTTTTCCTTCCATTTCACAGCTAAAACTTTGGGGCTTGTCTTGATTCCTCTTTCCCTTCTTACCCACTATTATCATACCCAATATGTGGGCAAATCATGTTGTTGTATCTCTAAAATAAGCCTAAACTCCAACTCTGCTTTCTGTCCCCACTGTGGAGACCCTGGTCTAAGTCACCACAGTCTCCCACCTAGACCAGCCTCCTAACTGATGCTCCTTCATTCACTCCATATGTGCATGTAGCAGCCTTTGTGATATTTAAAAATTCAAATAATTATGCTTTTACTCTCCTATAAACCCTCTCTGAAGTTCCTTTTGCACTTGGGATTATATGCAAACTCCTTCCCTGCTCTGTAAAGCCCTGTATGATCTTGATCTTCCCTACCTCCTCTTATGAACTATTCTAGTTACACCAAAAACAAAAATCAAAACAACTTTTTCCATTGCTATTTTGCATTTCTGGTTCTCCCAGATTAACTAGATGGTCATACCCAGGAAAGCTAGCTCCTGACTCCAATTTAAAATTCAGTTTCAATGACACCTCTTTACGGAGGTCTTCCCCAACTACTCTATTTAATGTAAGTTTCTTCATTAGTCATTCTTACTCCTCCTCCTTGGGCATCAACATTTTAATAACAATCTGTAATTATTTGATATTTGATTCCATTTATTGTCTCTTTATTTCATAATCATGTGAGCTCATTAAAGGCAGAGATGCCCCCTTTCCTTATTACCATTGAGCCACAGGACTTAGAAATAAATAAAAGTACTCAATAAATATCTATTAAGTGATAATAGCACCCTCACTTTATTCCAAAGTCATTTGATTTTTTTTTCAGCACAGTAATTTTGATCTATACTACTCCAACATCTGTACATTTACATTTTTACTATGTTATGCTTATACATTTACATTTTTACTATGTTATGCCATCTCTTGATTATGGCACTAAAGAATTTGTAAAATTGTCTAAAAAAGATTTGATAAACACATAGACATTTAATTAGCATTGCAGTCTGATGAGTAATACTATTTTGGGGTTTGAACATACAATCTGCTCCTACTTTCATATCTTAGGCAACAGTAGTCTTGTTTAAAATTGATCAAATTATACTGTTTTATTGTGTGAATGTATGCATATAACAAATGAAAAATAAAAAAAGAGTAGGCTCATTTAGGATGAACACCACTGTAAATGGTACTGAAAATTGAACTACTGAGCTACAATCCCAGTCTTTTTTATTTGTTATTTTGAGAAAGGGTCTTGATAAATTGCTGAAGCTGACCTTGAACTTGGAGATATTCCTGCCTCAGCCTTCCGAGTTGCTGGAATTACAAGTATGTGTCACTATGCCTGGAAAATAAAACATATTTCTTGTCCCCAAGGTTTAATGGGGGATTTAGTCCAATAGTAAGCAACTATAAGACAGGAAATTAAAACTGTGAAGAGGCAGGTTTATTAATTTTCTATTGCTGCTGTGACTAAGTACCATGAATTTAGTGGCTTAAAACAACACAGATTTATTCTCTTCTAGTTCTGGAGGCTGTTAGTCCAAAATCAGTTTTACTGGGCTAACGTCAAGGTGTTTGCAGGGCTGGTTCCTCCTGGAGGTTCTGAGTAGAGGGTCAGGGTGTCCTTTCCAGTTTCTACAGCTTCCTTACTTGCATTTCTTTGCTTTTGGTGGCTTCCTCTATTTTAAAGACATATCATCTTCAAATCTCCTTGCTTCCTTGATCACATGCTATATTTCTTTTGTGATGATACCACCTTCCCTCTGTAAGGATGTTTGTGATTAAGTTTAGGGTCCACTCCCACGATCCAGGATAATTTCCCTATTTTGAGATTCTCACACTTCACCATATCAGTAAAAATCTCTTTTGCCACACAAGATAATATTCACAGGTTATAGGAATTAGGATTTGGGCATCTTTGTTGTTGTCCATTGTTTAGCAGTAGGTAAAGAAAAAGATCTAGGCCTATGGGAAGAAACCAATGACTCAGGATCAGGTAAGGCTCAATGGTAGATTTCAAAGGCAAGACCTTTCAGAAAAGCTTAGAATAGCCTGAAAGGGAAAAGGAAGAAGGGTCTAATTAAAATAGCAGGAGTCAGAGAAGGTAGCTGAGGTTATGTGGACTGCTGACAGCTTGGGTGAATTAAATTCAACAGAAGGATTTGGAGAAAGGAGAGGAAAGAAAGTAAAGCTAAAGCAGAATTTGGAGGCCTCTTATGGTCTGGGACAATGAAAAACCATCAAAGGGTAGAAAAAGGGAAGAAACAGACTACACACCATTATTTTGGGTTCCTATGTTAAAAAAATGTATTGAGGAATGGAGCATTGAATCATTCATTCAAATTCAACAAATACTTTTTTGGACTAGTAGGATATGCTAGGTAATAAGATACTTAGAATAAAATAGCCATGGTTCCCACCTACCGTTATGAGATTTATTTGTTGAAGATAAAGCAAGTAGAAAATAAATAAATGAAATATTTACCCATTGAGATACGGTACAAAAGGAATACATAGGGCTGAGAGTAACTGGGAACCCACTTAGATATAGTGACCAGGGAAGGCCGTTCTGAGAAAATGAGATGTGAGCTGAGATTTTGAAAGACCCAGAAGATTCATGTCAAGAAAGATCCCATTTTGAAAGGGCAAAGATGAGCTCTAGAGGAGCCTGCAAGGAGAGGGATATGACATGAGATCAAAGACCAGCATGCTCACATCTTGTAGATTTCTTTTCCCTTAAGCATGAGGAGAGTTTAAACATGGGCTGAGGATATAGCTCGGTTGGTAGAGTGCTGGCCTTGCATGCATAAAGAACTCAAAAACTTAACACCAAAATAAATAAATAAAATAACCAAATAAATAACCCAATCAATAAATGGGTTAAGGAACTAAACAGACACTTTTCAGAAGAAGATATATAATTGATCAACAAATGTATGAAAAAATGTTCAACTTCTCTAGTAATTACAGAAATGCAAATTAAAACTACGATTTCATCTCATTCCAGTCAGAATGGCAATTATCAAGAATACAAGCAACCCCTCCCCCTGCGCGGCAAGGTAGACAGAACTGTGACCATCCACAGAGCAGGCCCAGCGGCCTGCTGAGGGGCAGAGCCGCCCCCCACCCCCCGCGCCTGCCAGGTAGGCGGAAC
>NW_026000093.1:37281876-37299802 GCF_001458135.2 Marmota marmota marmota | reverse complement strand
AAAAAAAAAAAAAAAAAAAAAAAAAAAAAATCTGGTGTCAATGTCCTAGAGACTGAATCCAACTCATTGTTCTACTACTTCTGTGTGATTGTTGGCATACTCATGTACCACCTATTTACAATTTCTATTTCAAAGTGTCTTTTTATTTGAATATTATAAAACTTTATATATTACAAACATAAAAACCAGGACTATTTGTCAAACGTGATTTGTTTTCAAAGGAAATACAGTTTAAAATAATTACAAAATTCTTGCTATTATTCTTTTCTTAAGTATTTTTAAAGTTGTAGATAGACACAATACCTTTGTTCTATTTATTTTTATGTGATGCTGAGGATCGAACCCAGTGCCTCAAACATGGTAGGCAAGCGCTCTACCACTGAGCTGTAATTTGTAACCCCAGGCCCTTGCTAATATTATTTCTGAAGTTCTGTTAAGGGAGATCAAAAGATGATAGCACAAAATTAAGACATTTCTCTTGATCAGAAGGCTCCAAAATGGACTGAATGAAACTCATTTACTATATGATTCAAATGTTGTTTAGTGTTATATCTGTGTACTTCTTAACCCCATTCACTATTAGCTGTACTTGTACTACATTTTGGGAAATGTGATTAAAGTGAAATGCCCTCTTTTCTTCTCCAGCTTCTATTCCACTGATTAATTATTCATTAAAGGGTTATTTAGAAAGGGGCCACTGTATGTGCCTGACCCTGTTCTGTATTGACTGGCCTTGAGCATACTGTCTCACCTTCTCCCAAAGCATCACTATATTTTTAAATATGGATCATCATGAAAATCAGTTGCGGAGATTCTAACAATTCTATGAAAGGATGCAAGTTCATTGCAGATTCACTCTGATCCTTGACACCATCTTCTTATTAATCAATATGTTGTTATTCATGTAGAGTTTGAAGAGCTGATGATGGATGACTATATCTGTGTCCTTCACACAGTGATCCATGGGAGAAAGTGTGCGGTAAGCACATAGCCGTAGCAGAGAGTTGATGAGGTTTTAGATCTTTGAAGAAAATGGAAAATGCAGGGCAAAGCTCATTTTATCAACTCACATATACCACCCCCAAATCAACATAAGTCAGTTTGAGGCCATCAATATAAAAAAAATTTTAAAAAGAATATATAGAGAAGAAAGGGAAAGCCTCCAAAAGAAATTTTTTTTCTTCTACTTAATGTTTCCCAAATTAAACCTTTACATTATCACTTTTTAGAGTTACTAGGTAGCTGTGCGGTTAATTAACTAATTAGTTTTCATTTTTCCCTATCAACTTCCATACTTCTCAAAGGCACATAAGGAGACAGCAAAGGTTAATGAAATACTACAGGAGATTGAAAGAGTTATTTTAAATAAAAAAATTTTTAATTGCCTTAATGCCATCAAATTTCTTTTATTCGTTTTTCTTCCAGTTAATTTCTTTTATTTTTTTATTGTTTTTTTTTTTTCAAGTTATGGGTCTGGGGTTTCTTGAAAATTTGTACTTTCAAATTTATCTTGTATCTTACTTTTTACTGATTTTGTTAGATGTTTTTCAGGAAAAGGCTACTATTCCTTGTAGGTTTTCATTTAGTGATATAGCCCATTATTAAAAAAACGTTCACATTGTACCTTTACTGATTGGGCTACAGTTGGGGTGAAGAAGAAAAAAGAAAAAAAGCAGTCTGAATACTGTGCAGCAATTAAATAGTTAGATCTATATTTGATCTGGACAGTTATACATGCTGTTCTACTAAATGCAAAAAGTAGGCTGCAGGATGATGTTTAAAGATAATAATATTAAGAAATGACCTTCTCTCAAATTAGCATATACTTTGTTATGAGCAAGAAGAGGTGCATGAGAATACACATCAGGCTGCTAACCTTAGTGAACTTGGTTGTTATTGACAGTGGGTAGGGCTGAGGTTAAAAGTTGGGGCAGGGGGGTGAGGTTGTAGCTCAGCGGTAGAGCACTTGCTTAGCATGTGTGAGGCTCTGGATTCGATTCTCAGCACCTCGTATAAAATAAATAAAATAAAGGCCCCCCCCAAAAAATTTTAAAAAGTCGGGGCAGATAATGCTATTAAGAGTATTCCTTGAAATAATCCTGTTTTATAGGAAAAATGTAACCTGGAACATGGAGTTTAGAATGAATGATTTTTTAGAGAGAATTTGAATCTGGGAAGACAGAGTAGGAATGCTTTGCTATTTCTGGTTTGTCTATAGAGGGTCTACACTTCATAAAGATCAAATCTTAGATGAGTAATAAATAATCCACAGAGAAAATGAGTGTGCAAATGGCTTCTATCAGAAACACACAATACTTTAAGACAACTTTTAAGTACAAGAACATTATTACACTAAACATAGTTCTAATTAATGAAAGAGACATGTAAAATTGAAACATGTAGCAAAAATGCAGACTTTTTACTTATGATAACTTAAAAAAATACTGCAATATCATGGAAGGAGATAACATTTGCCCTCCAAAAAAAAAAATCTTCAGTAAAGCTTGTAATACTCATATGGATTTTGTAAAAACAATGTCAATGTAACAGAGATATAAATAATCTTCTATAAACTGACTTTTCTTCTTGAAAAAGACTTACTTATAAACTTTTATTTTGAGGGAAATTTGAAGATGGTAGTCTGGAAACCACTAGTATTTCTGGGTAGGGTTGAAGACCCATTTGTTTGTTATCTTTCAACTTTTGTACTATAACTTTAGCAAATTCTTCTCCTTGGATGTCACTGGTGTCCAATAATTGTCTAACTTTTGAAGTCCTTGTAGGTTTGGTACTAATAAGTTCATAGTCCTCCTTCATGATCAAGTCCCTGGACAGGAGGGCATCTAGTGATTGGTTAAGGCAGGCTTCAGTCATTTGGTTCACAATGTCTTCCCTTTTGCTCTGGATCCACTGTTGGGCTATACCAGGTTGTAGACGCTCTGTAAAGGTAAGGGATGAACAATTAAAAAGGTGAGGATGGATATTTAGCAATGACTAAAATTACTAAAAAAAAAAAAGTAGGCATAAAACCTAATTTTTGTATGATTGTGCTAATGTGGGACACCGTATATTTTTTCAGGAAACATGGAGATCTGGATTATCTTTCCTTCACCTTTCAGAAAAAGCACTACCCTTTTATATGCCATAAATCATGGGGAAAATATTCCTTTATTCTTCGGGTTTTGTTTTTTGATTTCTTTCAAATATACAGGATATATGAATATTTGTTAAATTAAAAAATAGCTTTACCTTTAGTGACATAGTAAGTAATACTTCCTGTTAGCACTTCCTTCTTAATTAGATGTTCATGGGATACTATGTCAGCACAGTTTGAAAGTGTTTTCCTACTTAAGAGGGTATGTATTTATTTATCTTACTGAGGAAACACAACAAACATATCTTGTCCAGTGCATCTGCTGGATATATACTTATGAGGTAAGATGGCATCATTTACAATATGTCTCATGGTAAACATTTACCTGAATACCTCTCAGTTAAGAATGAATTTATTATTGTTGAAGAGCAAGGGGTGGTCTTGTGATCACAGAATACAGCCCTCTGAGATGCAGCAACAGTACTATCCCAACTGTGATTTACTGACTGATGTAGATTCATAGAAGAGTAGTCTGGAGTTTTTCCTATAAAACACAAGATCTTCATTAGGGCTGAAATATTCCTTAGATATTCCTATTAGCTAAAATATCAACATTCTGGTTGCATAGAAGGTAGGCCCCAATCTCTTAGGTTTTCACTGCTATTAAAGTTGCCTCAGGGGCTGGGGTTGTGGCTCTTGCCTCACTGGGTTCGATTCTCAGCACCACACAAAAATAAACAAACAAAATGAAGATGTTATGTTCATCATCTATAACTAACTAAATAAATAAAGTTGCCTCAGAAAACTAATTCTGCAAATAAACAGGTTTTAGATCAAATAAGGGTATATACCATATGTTCTTACTATACTTCTGTCTGTGCTTGTCTATTCTATATTTATTATGAGCTGTGGAATTTCATTTCTTCTCATAGTCCCATATTTATTCTCTATCTTCTTTTCCTTCCACTTCACTTTAAACATGAGCTCTATATGTGTGTCAATATGTAGTTAATATTATACATTTTTAAATGTATCAATCTATATATGACATTTATCTTCCACCCTTTCCCAATTCTATCTAGCCTCACTCAGTCTCAATTGTCCATCTGTGTTCTCAGATCTGTGTAATTAAATTTTCTGTCATTGTTGAATATGGTTTTACATTTTCAACAGCCCACTGGACATCACCTCCATATGTAATGCTAGAACCTCAAATTAAAAAAAAAAAAAAGTTAAAAATTTCCATCATCATTCACTAAGACCTGCTTCAACTCTTATTTTTGTGAGTAGCATTAATATTCACCCAGGGACCAGGTTTAACAACTTGTTTATCTTTATCTTTTTTTTTCCTTTCTTAACTTCTTCAAGTGAAAAGTTACAACTCCTGTCAGTGAGGCCTCCATAATAATTCTCACACCATCTCTGCTTGTTTTCACTCTGGATCAGTTTTCATAATCACTTACCAGTACTTTGGTAAAAGTCTCCTACATTGAAGAATTTTATCATAACACATTCCTGCTCAAAAATTTTCCAACATTACTCCCTCCTCAATTCAACATACCAAGGAGCTAAGTTGAGTGTCAGAATTCTGGACGATATAACTCCCCTGCCTACTTATCTATCTTCTTTCGTTCACCCTCTTCATCAACCAAACCAAAGTACTCACTGTTGTCTGTCTTCTTGGTCTTGGGCCTCTGTGTTGTTCTTTTTGTCTGGAATGCTTCTGCTTTATAACTAGATGTCCAGGCCAGAAACGGTGTCATCATAACAATTTGGTGTATCGGAGTGACATAAAAGTCCTCCTTAAAGGACCTGACTTCAGTCCAGTCTTGGGTTTGCCTGCTACTAGCTCTGTGATCCAGAGGGTTCTTAATCTATAAAATGAAGACTACCTCCCTTTCAAAGCTGCTGTTGAAGTACTCTGTAAAGAGTGGTACTCTGTAAAGAGTGTTACTCTTGATGTTAGGTGCAATGATGCACGTCTATAATATCAGTGATTTGGGAGGCTTAGGTAGAAGGATTGCAAGTTTCAGGGCTTGAGATGTGGCTCAATGGTAAGGTGCTCAGTGTTCAATCCCTAGTTACCAACCCCACATCTGTTTCTATTTCATACTGCGGTAACTTACAAACATTTCTCCTCTCTTGTTAAGAACTTTTTTTTTTCAAGTATCTAACACAACACCTTTAATACTTAAATGTGTGTATTGAACATGCCACTGCTATCTTCACATCTTTAGACCTTGTCATTTAAGAAAATGAGTTATGAATACATATGAAAGTATATTCAATACAAACCATAACTGCCTGCCAAGAATATGACCTTGAAAGAAAATGGAAAACTTGAAATCAATTCTGATTGAAAAATTAATGTACCAGATAAAAAGTCGTTTTCTTGGGGAGTTGACAGGGACCTAGAGGTTCCAGGAGAACTACTGCTTTTATGAAGCTGAGAGGATCCACATGATTCCTAAAGTAAACAAATTATAAATAGGTTTAGGGAGACTACTCCTAATGGGTAATAAAAATTTTTTTTTTTTAAGTTATACAGCTTGAGTTTCTAACAGTTCTTGCTTTTGGTTTACAAAGATTCAGAACTATTAACAGATTGTAACTTAGAGAATTAAAGGAACATATATAAAATACTCAACAAATACAAACTTAATTTTCTTATCAAATGGAGGAGATGGGCAACAATTACTAGAAATATTTTTTTTCAGTATAATCTATATGATCTCAGAGGCTTTGCCCAGTGGCTTGAATAGTGGATAAGAAATTTGGAATCTGGGTTATCTACTGACTTACCCCAATGGCTTATTATTAGGTTCCTTCAATCAGAAGAAGTGGAAACCCTTGAAAAAGTAATGGAGAAATTGACTCTACTCCTAGCTCTGTCATGGAATTACTGACTAATCTTTGACAAGGCATTTAACTCTCTGGCTCTCTGATTCTTTGTACTGTCTATCTCAAATATGCATGCATAGGCTCAAGGATCAAATGAGATGGTTTATATAAAGTGACTTAAAAAACCACATATTCTGCTTTAGGTTTTTTTGAAGGCATTATTACTTTCCTGAATCTGTGAAGTGAATATATATATTTTTGAAAAAACAACTCATGAAATAAATCTGGAAGAGTGCTCCAAAAGAAATCTTTCTTCTTGGTGAGGAAAAAAAAAAAAAGACTTTCTCTCTTATTAATTACTATAAAAGGCAAGGACTAGGCGGCATAAATAATGTAGTAGAGTTACAATCAATGAGTTGCCCATATAACACACCCTAGATCATTATTAACTGTACAAAATGATAGGGACAGAAGTCAATGCCAAAGAAAAAAAATTTTATGATCTGATGGGATCAGTGATGAAAGAGAATCAGAGAAGCTGATTTCAAGTTTGCCCTGGGCTGCCAAATTCCAAAAGCTTCCAGAGCTTTAGTTCCCTATTGTTAAAAGAAGGGGTTAGACTTAGTGATTTTTCACTTTTGTGTGTGTGTGTGTGTGTGTGTATAAAATGTACATTTGCATGTGTGTGTGTGCATTTTTTTTTTTTACCTCCTGGGGACCATGATTTACAGGTATGTTCAGAGACACCTCCTTCCTCTTGTCACATGAGTGAACAGTACTCGAGGCACTCTGTAACTGGAATGAACACATACACGCACTTTAATTGGAAGCAATTAGGAAATTAGAAGTAAAATACAACCTACTTAACACATTTTTAAAAAATATTTATTTTTTAGTTTTTTTTTAGGTGGACACAATATCTTTATTTTATTTTTATGTGGTGCTGAGAATCGAACCCAGTGCCTCACACATGCTAAGCGAGCCTGCTACCACTTGCGCCACATCCCCAGCCCATACTTAACACATTTTATATATGTATACAAAATCAATGGAAACAAACTCTAAATTGGTTGAGAACACAGTATATAACTTATAGGCAGAGGTAGTATAAAAAAATGGAAATATCCTTAGATAGAGAAACCTTGAATTATGTCTCATATTAATTGGTTGCCTTGAGCAGATTATTGATCGATCAGAGTCTCAGGGCTTCATTTTTAAAATAATACCTGCATGCAGGATTGTCCCTAAAAATTGAGATAATAAATATAAAGTGCCTGGTAAGAATTAGGTACTTGGGCTGGGATTGTAGCTCAGTGGTACAGCATTTGCCTTGCATGCGTGAGGCCCTGGGTTCGATCCTCAGCACCACATAAAAAAATAAATAAATAAAAATAGCATGCCCATCTACAACTAAAAAAAAAATTATTACTTATTAAATTTTGGTGTGTGTGTGTGTGTAGCACACACATACACACATTTTCTATCAATGATTATTTAGCATTAACTGTTTCATGCACTGGGTTTGTACTATTATTTTTGTTTTATTGATAAGAAACTAAGGCTTGGACTGAGTAAAGGAACTAATATGTTATAATGGAATGGTGGAGGCCAAGTAGCCAATCAGATGTGGTTCAGAATCCAAGAATGCCTAACTATTTGACCTGGAGCATGAGAATGTATCTCAATTTATCATATCTATAAATTATAGATAATAATATCTGTTTTATACAATTACTATAAGGAGAATTAAGTGTAATATATGCAAACAGGACCTATGATTACTTGTAAAAAACAAAAAAGGCTCGGATGTAGCTCAGTGGTAAAGTACCCCTGTGTTCAATACTTAGTACTGCAAAAAACCAGTCAAACAACAGAAAAACAACCTATATGTCTGTTTTCTTCCTCAGACAAACATAATGCCAACTGCTTTTCAGAACTTTAAAAACTGCTGAGTTTTGCACCCAGCTCTCCATTATTCAGTTATGACTACCTGTTCTATTAGAAGTAAAAAATTCCTATTCAACTGTGTATACAACATATTAACTATAATATTTGGTACACAGAAGTTCAATAAACATCCATAAACTTGTTTTTTAAAAAATATTTCTTTTAGTTGTCGATGGACATTTGTTTATTTATTTATTTATTTTATGAGGTGCTGAGGATTGAACTCAGTGCCTCACACTTGCCAGGCAAGTACTCTACACTGAGCCACAACCTTATCCCCGTAAATTCGTTTTTATATGAAACTTTAAAATTAGTTTTATTCTATGTGTCCATTGTGTAAGGTTTTCTGTAACTTGAACAAAACATTTCTTATAAATGTAACCAAATATGCATTAGTAACTGACCAGGTGATAATTCAAATTGCCTATCAAGCAGTAAAATCAGTCCCTAAGAAATGAAATAATTTTTTTTATTCAAGTTTTACTATTCAAGATGTAGGAAGCATTTATCTGTGAAAACATGAATTACAAGAGCTGGTTCAAAAAATTGGAAAAAAAAATGTAGGAAATGCAAACAAAATAAGTCACTCTCGATAGTGATCTTCATTTTCAGAAATTTCTTTATGAAAAATCTTATTATATTTGTATTCTGTGGTTGGCCCTGCTATTAACTAGCTATGTGAGGTGTTATTTAAGTGACAACTTCTCTATACCTTAGATATCTAATCTGTCAAAATCAGATGATATTTTCGCTTTAGCAGCTTCACAGAATGATACAAGGGTTTAAAGAGAAAACCAAACCAAACCAAAACACCCCAAACTATAACAACTCTAAGTGAAAGCAATACTGCAACTTAAAAACACTGAAGAAAGCAATGCTATTACTAAATGGTATTAATGTACCTGAAAATATATACTTTACTTTAAAGGCCAAAATTTCTTTAAAACTTAATGTTATATATAGAATCCTAGTGCTAGAAACAAAAATGATCTGGAATGGTTCTCGTAACTGTCACGAGCCGTCCAACGGCTGTGTGTGGACTCTTGTGCGTAGTAGCCTAATGAGGGGACAGGTCTGGCATTGCTAACTCCCTGTAGCACCCCTCAGGGACTGATCGACTGATGCAGGTGAACCTCCCCCTCAAGCTCTGCCCAAAATCCCACAGGGCACCTGAGATGGGTGTGACCTGCCAAGATGTCAATAAATCTGCTGACCACAAGACATCAGGAAAGTAAGACTTCACCCTTGAAACTACCCCTGCCTTTGACGTACTCCCTTAAATAAAATACTGGAGCCATTTTGTCTTTGTCTAGTTCAAGAACCCATGTGGACTAGATTTATTAAGGGCTTCACTTTTGTAAATATATATTCTGAGTGTTTGTGTTTTATTATTTGTTAATTATTTGAGATAATAAGATTTAGGTGGCCATTTATGGTGGCTTGGATTCCTCTGGACAGAAGAATCCCCCAGTGAGACACTGGCCATCATCCTCTTGAAACTTCCCCTTCATAACTAAGACAATAGGCCCTTCCATCCAGCTTTGTTTGGAAGGACAAGAAAAAATTTTAAGGAGAAAAAAAGGAACTGAAATAATTAGGCAGAAAGAGATATTTTCTGAGGTTTGTATCTGTCAAGTGGAGAAACTGGTACGCTCTGGAAAGGATTTCTCAGAAGTGAGGGAGTCAAGCCCTGCGCACGCCTGTAATCTCAGTGGCTCAGGAGGCTGAAGCAGAAGGATCCTGAGTTCAAAGCCAGCCTCAGCAAAAGCAAGATGCTAAGAAACTCAGTGAGACCCTGTTTCTAAATAAAAAAAAATTGGACTGGGGATGTGGCTCAGGGGTGGAGTGCCCCTGAGTTCAATCCCTGGTACCCACCCCCAATCCCTGCATAAAAAAGAAGTGAGAGAGTTAGTGAAAAGTTTATCAAAAGATCTCAAAAACAGTAGTTCCTTTTTAAGTTCCTGCCAAAACTCAGGCATGAATATTGCTACCACAAATTTTCAGTTGGATTAGTTGTTTCCTTTGTATTTCCTTTTAAACTAAACTAAAGGTTATGTTAAAAGATGTAGTGAATCACAAGGAGAAAGCAGTCTCATTTAGTAATAAAGTTAACTGCAGACTGTGCTTGTTCCATAACCTAAGAGTTTGGCTAACTGATGTCTTTTTTTTTTTAGACAGAGAGAGAGAGAGAGAGAGAGAGAGAGAGAGAATTTTANAGAGAGAGAGAGAGAGAGAGAGAGAGAGAGAGAGAGAGAGAGAGAGAGAGAGAGATTGATTTCGGTGGACACAACATCTTTATTTTATTTTTATGTGGTGTTGAGGATCGAACCCAGCGCCCCGCGCATGCCAGGCGAGCGCGTTACCGCTTGAGCCACATCCCCGGCCCCAAACTGGTGGTTTTTATTATCAAATATTAAGTGCAATTTAATGAGACCTAGCAAATGCTAATCCATCCTTACTCAGCCCTAAAGGACTACAGCAGCTTTTTAAACAATTTTAAATAATCAGAAAACCCTAGAGTAACAGTCCTTTATGTTCTTCTGATCCACAGGAGCCAGAGTGATCAAACAACTGTCCTAGGTAATTCACATTAACTTCTAGTGCTACTTTTGTCCAAGCAACAAGGACTATTTGAGTGAGAAAATAAAAACAAAACAAAACAAACAAGCAAACAAAACATGTTTAACCCCAAGCAATTAAAGATATATTTTGGGGCTTCAATTATAATAAAATTCTGTAACTTATCTTGACAATAAATCTCAAAAAAACCCAATTATAATGAATAAAATGATAAATCCAAGAACCCAGGTATCTACTACTTTGTAGATATTAAAACTTAAGGAAGGTAAATGTAAATTAAAACACACATACACAACCACCCCTGTGTGATATTCACACTCATTACATATATAGATGGCCTTTCATTACACATTTTAAATTTACAGCTGATATATGAAGATTCTGGACATGTTAAATCTGAAGTTGGTCATTTCTGAAAAAGACAGAAAAACCCTGTGGTGACAGGGAAAGGTAGTATTCAAAGTCTCTGATAAATTCTCCTGTCTTAAAACTATAACCCATATCTGTGTAAAGTATATAGATAAAAACTAATCTAAAAACTTCATAAGTCACAGAGAGTTGTTTAAAGTTCCAATTTCTAGCATTTCATAGGGCAATTTACCTTTGTTTTCTTTAGCTGAATAACAGCTTCAAGAAAAGTTATCTCTTCATATGTTCTCAGAACTGGCTCAAGCTCTATTAAACACTCTAGATAAGAAAAAACAAATCATAATTTGAGTTCAGATTGATTGTAATCATTAAGTTAAAATGTGAACATTTAAGTCATAAAGCCCTAAGTTAAACTAATGACAGCCAGCTTTTTTTAAAGAATTTTTATTACTGGCATAAAGTTAGACATTCTTGACAGATTAAACATGGCTGACTGGTATTTCCTCCCCGAAACTTTTCTTCTTGTGGCTTCTGAGATACAAGAGACTACACTTTCTATTTCTTCTAATTTTTAATTTCTTTTCTTCTTCTTCTACTCATGTTTCTAAGTGCTTGAATGGCTCAGAGGTCTAATATGGGTACTTGACTCTTTATTGTCAATAATCTCTACTCAGTCCAGACTGTCTGTGAATGAAGTTCAATTTTATACAAGGAGCCCTAGTTTCTCCCTTGAGCAACAAATTTGCATATTATTATAGTAGTATCAGTAATTATGATGCTTTCCACTTGTTGGCAATCTGAATAATGCTACAATGATTATTCATATAAAAGTCTTTGTATGAACATGTTTTTATTTCTCTTAGGTAACTACCTGTGAGTGGAATTACAGGGTTGCACAGTAAACTTATTTTTCATTGTTAATAAACTTCCAAACCATTTTCCCCATGGCTGGTTTGGATGTGAGTGTCCCCCAGAAGCTCATGGGTGAGACAATGCGAGAGGTTCAGAGGAGAAATAATTGGATTTTAAGAATCTTAACCCAATTAGTGAATTAATCCCCTGATAGGCATTAACTGAGTGGTAACTGAAGTGGTAGGGTGTGGCTGGAGGAGGTGGGAACTGGGGGAGTGCATTTGGGGTATATATTTGTCTGGCAAGTGGAAACCTCTCTCGCTGCTTCATGATCATTATGTGAGCTGCTTCCCTGTGCCACATGATGTCCTGCCTCACCTTGAGCCCTGAGGAATGGAACCGGCTTTCTATGAACTAAAACCTCTGAAACTGTGAGCCCTTAAATAAACTTTTCCTCCCCTAAAATTGTTCTGGTTGGATCCTTTTAGTCACAGCAGTGCAAAAGCTGACTAAAACAACCACATTACATTCCTATCCACTATCTATGAGTGTTTTGCTTCTTCATGTCACTGTCAACACTTATTATGTATCTTTTTAGTTACAGTTATTTAAGTAGATATGTAATGGTATTTTTATGTAGTTTTTTTTTAAAAAAATTTTTAGATGTTGATGGACCTTTATTTCATTCATTTATTTATTTATATGCAGTGCTGAAAATCGAACCCAGTGCCTCACATATGCTAGGCAAGTGCTCTACCTCTGAGCCACAATCCCAGCCCTTGTAGTTTTAATCTGTATTTTCTAATAATGTTAATCACCTTTTCATTTTTTTAATCATTTGTATAATTCCTTTGGTGAAATTCAAATCTTCTATTCATTTTTAAAATTGTGTTATTTGACCAATTATTGAATTGTCAGAGTTCTTTATATTTCTAGATACAAATCCTTTTATCAGATACATGATATACAATATGTTTTCCCTGTCTGTAGCTTGTCTTTTCCTGATTCAGTGTGCATTCTGAAGCGTAAAAGTTTCCAATTTTTTAAAGTCCCATTACTAATTGTTTTTATAAATTCTGTTTTTGATGTCAAACTTCTGAACTCTGCTTAAACCAAGGCCATGAAGATTTTCTCCTACATTCACATTTAGATGTCTTTCATCAGAATTTTGTCACTGTACCTCTGAAATACATCTTAAATCTGTATAATTTTTCTATCTCCAGAATCATCACCTTATTAGACAATTAATGAAAGACTTCCTAGCTGGTCTCTTTGCTTCTACTCTTGCCTTTCTCCAGTTTCCACACAGCAGCAAGAGTAATTTCACCTAGTCTTAAATCAGAACATACTTCCCTGCAAAACACACTATGATGGCTTTCCATCACACTTGAAAAAAAATTTAACCTTCTATGATGGCTAACATCTTTATCACCTCTCTATTCTCACCTCCTTTACTTCATTCCTTGCTCACTAAATTCCAGCTAAATAGACTTTCTTTTTGTTGCCTACAAATAGAAACATTTTCTTCTTTTAGGCTCAGAATCTTGCTGTTTTCTCAGACTAAAACACTCTTCCTTCAGCTTTTGAATAACTAGCATTTTTTAAGCTTCAAATCTCAATTCAAATTATCAGCTCCTTATAAAGCCCTTTCCTTAACTAGTCTACTATCATGCTTATTGTCTCATAAGAATTTACAATCTGTACCTGGTTTGTTTTCTGCCTTTTTGACTAAATGTGAGCTCTCGGGAAGTTAGTAATATTTTATATTATAAAATATTATTATATATTATATATATTTATTTATTATTATATATATATATTATATATATATTTATTATTATATATATATATATATTTATAATATATATATATTATATATTATATATATATATTATATATATTTATAATATATTATAAAAGTTATATTTTGTTTATTTGTTTTTGTTGCTTATTCCAGTGAGTAGGTGTCAGATGCTAAGTGTTCAACAAATACTTGCTGAGTACATGAATGGAACTGTTACTCCTGCCAGAAATTTCTCTTTTCTGTTATAAATTCTCTATTCTTCTCTAGAAACAGTCCCTATATATAAGTGCTAGGAGTAATAAAGGTGAAAAGAATTCAGACAACTTTGAGCTACTCAGGTAATTTGCATAATTTCCAATATTTTATTCACACTCTTTAGGTTATTTCTGTAATTCAAAGGGTCCAGATTAAAACTGTATACTCACTTAAGAAAGAAGGTCTTTCATCTGGATTTTGTGCCCATCCACTTTCTATTAGAGAGGTCATGACTGCTCGATGAGGTATATCAAATGGCAAACTTTCTTCAGTAGTGTCAGGTCGATGTCCCTGAGACACACTGTACATAATCTGCAAAGGATTGGTGACTTCTGTCAAAACAAATATGTCATTAAGTAGAAAGATATTATGCTCCAGTATATTAGACACCCAATCTAGCCAAATGAAAATGAGGGAATCTTAAAATTCTAGGAATGATTCATCCTACCCCTTTCTGTAAAAGGAATATGTGCAATTCCCGGGCAGTGTCAGACCTGTCCACCTCCTGTGGGAGGAATTTACTTCCTCATTACATTAATTCTGGGCTTGGCCCTGTTTTGCGATTTTGTCAAGGGGACATGAGTAGAGCAGAGCTGGGCAGAGCTCAGTAGGGCTGAGTGAAACCTAGCAGGGCAAGAGGAGTTACAGTGACTAATATCTAATGTGCATAAGAAATAAATGTTTACTTTGTAAGCCAATGAGATTTCGAAATTGTTACACAGCAAGCTGACCTATATAAACCTCCAAATAAAAACAATATTATCAGAGAATGAAAAAGACATTATTTTTCAAAGTTTAGCAGTCTTTCCAAAAGGAATATTAATTAAATTTTTATAGAATGGATCTTGGAAATAGTTATTCATAACTCTTATAGAAGACAAAAAATGAGAAGTCAAGAAGCTTGATCATGAGCTAATTACTGTCAGATCAAGAATTAGAATCTAGATATTTCTGATCTTTAATCCAGTACACTCTCCAGTATATGGTGAAATCAGAACAGATCTTTAATCCAGTATACTTTGGAGTACACAGATATGCATAATTAATAAACTGCTATATTTTTATAGTGCTTTTTGTATGAAATAAGTTATAGATTTAAAATAAGATAAGCTTTAGATAGTTCTGAGTGTGGCCTAACAACCTGATGCTACCAAGAATAAGGAAGTCAGAGTAAGTTACCTTCAAAAGGCTGTTTTCTGGATAACACTTCCCACATGATAACTGCATAGCTGTTTAAAATAAAAACATTTATTTTAAATTAAATGTGATTTACATATTATATGTTATATGTGAGCTTTGCATAATAAATTAAAACAGCACTAATTTAAAAGCAGACTGTGCAGATAACATTTCTTAAAGTGAAGGTGGTTGAAATGCTGCTTAAAGAATCACCACATGCAACTAAGAGGATGAATGCTCATACAAAGCATTTTATTTTGAATGGGAATTAATCTTAACTTGAAAACATCCAGGAATTTACTGTAATAAAAGTTTAAAGTTACCTTTTTAGAGGACAATTAATTGTCATTCCTGAATACTCAGGTAAGCCATGCTCTCTAATTACATGATTCTACTTTTTACACAAAATAAAGAACATAAAAATGTCTGTCTTATGTAGCCCTACTCTGTTGACCTTTTATTCTGAAAATATTCTGCTTACAATTAAACTTTGATTGTAAATCACTTAGGGTTCACTAAGCTTATATTTGGGATCAATGATTAAGTAGGATATAGAAATTTTACTGCACTACCAAATTAACTGTGCATCCAAAATGGACACATTGAATCAATTAGGTACTGACACACAGTCTTAGAGGGAGAGTGAAGATTACAGAGGAAATGCACACTCAAATCAAGAAATAATATTTCCTCATTTTCCCTGACAGGGAATACCAAAATTGAACATAATGGCATAATTCACAAAATGAATAAGTAGATTTAAGTTGGTCTTTTTTTTACAAAATCAAATCAGCTTTCAAGAATTGTTGGCTAGAATATGTAAATATTTTTGTTCCCTTTCCTCAGAATAATATATAAAATCAGCTAAAAATATCAGGGAACAGAATATAAAAAGAATATTTATTCATACAATAGTGTGAATGTACAAGATTTATACCTGGTGTTTTAATGCAGTCACTAATATGGATTGGTTGGCATTGGATTTAATTAGAAGTAACAAAAATTAAAATCTTTTTGGAAAAGATTAATTAACTCTACAGTTTTTTTTTGTAGAGCTATAGCATTAATTGCTAAAAAGCATCTTTGTATTTATCAGATAGATTATTTTTTAAAGATAGAAAAAAGTTCTTTTAAAGGGACATAAAATGTGTTCATGGTAAATGTCTGATTTTGCATAAATTATCATGTGAAAAGACACTAGTTTAACTTATACATGAAGTGAATGCACCCACCCCTAATTCTATGCATTAAAAATTATCACTTTCCTTTTCTCCTGTCAAACAACCACTACCAAGAACAATGTATTATACTTATTACTGTATTATGAGATTATAAGTAATTTGCATTGAAACACAAAAACACGATTTTATCAAACAATGATTCCTTTGGCACACATTTACAAACATCAGGGATTCTTAAAATAGAAAAATCCCCAGTACATTTATAAGCTCATTCATTTTTCTGAAAATATGAACAGATAACAGAGATTAAAAGGTTGAAAAATTTAAAGCTAAGCTATGAGGAATCAGTTTCTCTATGCCTCCCCAGGGCATATGATAAGAACATTTGAGTACATATTACAAATTAATAGAAGAACTTTTAACATTTTTTTAAAGAATATAAAAGTTTCTTAAAGGACAGCACCTTTAATTTGAAAAATATTAATTACTGTGGTTTCTAATTTATGTTCACCACAATTACGGAAGAAGAATGAAAAAATCATACTTTAACGTTTCAAAATTCTGGTTGATTAATCTTATGTTTTAGACAAGATGCAGTACCTATATATATCATGTTTGACACTGGCCCTTGATTTCTGTCCAGGTTCATAGTTTTCAGGTGGCATATAGATAATTGTCCCTCCTTCTGGAGCAGATTTGTTACTTCGTGATTGTGAGAGAGACATCATGCGCCATTTTGATAAACCAAAATCTGCAATCTGCAAAAGAAAAGAGTACATAGCTGAATTTAAGTATTTGCTCTTTAAAAAGCCCAAGAATTGACTCTCTTTGTGTTTAGTCACTGTAGTTAGTTATCACAGGTGTCATATATGTTAATATTTTATTTCTATTTAATCTGCCAGTTTCATACTGAATTATATTCCATAGTGCTATGCCCCCAAATTCTTGAAATAATAAATACTGATTGAAGTTTAGCACACTATTACAAAATTTACAAGGCAATCTAATGGTTTTTGCCTTATATTCTGAATGAATATATACTCAACAGTAATTTTTTATTTTATTTTTTGAACCAGGGATTGAACTCACCCACACACCCAGCCCTATTTTGTATTTTATTTAGAAACAGGGTCTCACTGAGATGCTTAGTGCCTCCCCTTTGCTGAGGCTGGCTTTGAACTCATGATCCTCCTGTCTCAGCCTCCCAGGCACTGGGATTACAGACATTGTTACCGTGCCTGGCTTAACAGTAATTTTTAAGTCAAGTAATTTCATAGCATGTGCTTTCCAAATTCATATATATCTCAGAATTGCTAAGTACATTTCATACAACTGTTACTAGGCATTTTTCACAACTTCGGTTTATATGTTCTCATTCATAATGTCCTAGAAGTCCCTAAATTTTGGAAAAAGTAAAATCTCAATAGTAAAGATTATCATTATATGTCTAATGCTCACTACTAAAAGTGTCATATTTGGTAAAAAATAATATAGCTACCATATAGGCGTATTTAAGACCACAACAATGGGTATTTAGAGAATTATCAATGAATAACATTCTACACATTTTATTTTTTTTAATTTTTTTTATTTTAATTTTTATTTTTTTTTATTGTTGGTTGTTCAAAACATTACATGTTTCTTGATATATCATATTTCACACTTTGATTCAAGTGGGTTATGAACTCCCATTTTTACCCCATATACAGATTGCAGAATCACATCAGTTACACATCCATTGATTTACATATTGCCATACTAGTGTCTGTTGTGTTCTGCTGCCTCTCCTATCCTCTACTATCTCCCCTCCCCTCCCCTCCCCTC
>NW_026000093.1:37262965-37277182 GCF_001458135.2 Marmota marmota marmota | reverse complement strand
GTTGCCACTGCCCACGAAGGCTCGGTTGGTATTTACCTCCACAATACTCAGCAGGACCCGGACGGAGAAGCAGTTTCTGCGGGCTCCTTAGCCCTGAGCCAGAGCAGTTCCAGGAGCCGGAACTCGGCCGCTCCGTGCTCGGTGTATGCTCTGACAAGAGCAGGCTCCAAGAAGCAGTTTCCGTGGGTTCTTTAGCACTGAGCCTGAGTAATCTGTCTGCAAGCCGCAGGCGAATGGCAGCCTGAAATTACCTGTTCTATGGCTGAATGAGCTGCGGTCAGTCGAAAACAGGGATGGTGACGTCAGCTCTCCAAGATGGTGGCCGCTGGCCTCCTCTGTGGTCTGACCGGTGTGGAGAACCGAATTGGACCGCTTCCTTCCCCCGTCTCGAACCCAGAATTCAGCACTGAGTACGGTGCTTGCAGGGCTGGCAGAAACTGCAGCGCTGTATCCCTGCGTCACTATCTCCTCGTTTCCCAGCGCGCGCTGCAGACTCTAGCCGCGAGGCGATTTGCTGAATAAGCAGTGTTACCCTCCGTGCGACAAATCTCTCGCGTTTGAGTCCCCGTAGCCGATCCTCATGCGATGGAAATCCTTCCTCCAGGTTCCGGAGCACCCCACTATTGCTGGAAATTCCTAATAAGATAGCCTTTAGCTGTCCTGACTCGTCATTCTCCCACTCAGTGACGCGGCACACGGGGGCAATGCACTCCCCTCGCAGCCATCTTCCACTCTCCTCCTACACATTTTATATATATCCTTTACCGTTTTACTTTAATTGCAAATATTGTGGAGATGTTACATAATACCTTATAATTATAAATATTTAAAAGGTTCCTTGTTTTTTTTTAAAAAAAAGGCAAAATGCAAAAAGAAATGATATTTAGTGGACAAGGAATTACGGGAAAACTTTACTTAGAGTTTTATAATGTTTACTTAAGAAATTGACAGGGGGCTGGGGATGTGGCTCAAGCGGTAGCGCGCTCGCCTGGCATGCGTGCAGCCCGGGTTCGATCCTCAGCACCACATACAAACAAAGATGTTGTGTCCGCCTAAAAAAACTAACTAACTAACTAAATAAATAAATATTAAAAAATTCTCTCTCCTCTCTCTCTCTCTTTAAAAAAAAAAAGAAATTGACAGGATGGAATGAGCTGCAACCAGTACATCAGCTGTATTTTGATTATTTAACTCATATATTTACTGGTTTTAAAAGCATTTAGATTTATTTGAGATTAAAAAAAAAAGTAGCCTCTCATTACTAGTAGGAAGATAGAATACATGAGTCTTTCATACCTTTAGTATAATAAAAAGGCAAGTATAAGACAAAAAAAGAAAAAAAAAAGAATAAATTGCAAGAAAACATGGTGTCAACATGTGAAACTCCAACCCTGACTGAGACCTGGGGACTTGGAAGTTCAACTACTAGAGCAGAAAATAAGGACAGAGTTTCCCAACCCCAAACCTGGATCAAGATGGGGAAGGTAAAAGGGGCAACCCAGAAACACGGAGAAAAAAAGCACAGAAGGCCACTCCCTTAACAACAGCTAGAAAGAAAAGCAGACCAAATTAAAACATGACAGCAGGGTCACTGAAGGAGATCAAAAGTTTAAACAAAATCATAGCCAGAAAGACGTTCAGGACATGACAGCCTTTTTGTGGAGCCTACAACACACTAGTCACCCAAGAAGAAATTAAACATGGCATCTTCCCACCTCTGTACAGCAAAAACTTAAACCAGAGGGAGGACCTCTGCAGTAGGTTGTCTTAAGAATCCATCTAGAAAGAACTTGTAGAGAAATTGCTACTAGCTGAAGGTGGCTAAAACCCCCTCTCCACTGTGAACATGGTGGAGCAGCAGCATCTGGGGAAAGGCCAGCCTACCCCAGCATACCAGACAGCCTCCACTGGAGCCTCGTTAGTGGGAAAGTAGTGCTGGGAAGCTGATCACAACTGGAAGCTGCCTGTGGGCCAGGCAGCAAAGGAGGAAGAGGTGCCTGAGGTTCCCAACTTGGGGCAGTGGAAGCAGGAATCTAGGCAAACTGACTGAGTCTCTTTACCTAATAGTAGGGACAGTACCCTATGAGTTGTGTTGGCCAGGGTGGATGTTTCTGCACCACAGATTACCCAAAGAGAATCCACAACTACAGGACCTGTATTCCAGACAGCCACAGGATCCATGCCATTTTGAGAAGGGTCCTATGGAGGGGAGCAGGTACAAGGTGACCCACAGCAATCAGAGAGAAAGCCCAGAGCCCTGCATCCTGAGTTTCTGCACAGAAAGAGTCAGCAGACACAACATGGCACCCTCTGAACAGCCAGCCTCAGGCCCCAGGGCTGACAAGGAGCACCAGCTAGTGGGAGGTCCATAGCAACTAGCATGGCTCCTGTGTTGCAGCACCCCTGGAGGGATCCAAAGCCAAAGATCATGGATATCTTTTAAAGATCCCAAATCCTGATGAAATCCAAACCAAGACTCAATAAGAATGTCCTTTACTTTGGCATGGTTTACTATACATAGCTCTAATGTCAACTTTGGTCATACATACATCTCTCATTTTGATAGTTGTTGCCCTAGTAGTCAATACCGTGCTTTCAACCCATTTGACTATATTTCTCATAATGTTTTAAAGCATTAATTGGAATCATTCTTTGTTTTCCTAGCTCTGGTTTATACTTGCTGTTCTTACCCAGTCCTTTTACCTGCTACTACCTCCAATTCTCCCCTCTATCTTTTTATTTCTTTTTTAACTTGGTGTGTCTATCATTTCTTTCTTTTTTCTCTCTTTTGCTCAATTTTTCTCTCTTCCCTCATTCAGCCTCTATATAATGTTCTAGCAATTTTACTTTATTTATAAATAAATAATTTTTTTCAACCCATTCCAGAACTTAACTATAAGTTTATACCTGGATTAGAGGACCTGTGGAGCACAATATAAATAAATTTTCATTTTTCATAAGGTTGAATAGTATGTGGCTTTGCTCTGAAGTGACTGTAGTAAATAGGGTTCAGTGTCTTCTCTCAAAGTGGTGGTTCTAATACTGGGAATAGGAGAGTTCACACTCTGAGTTAAAGTATCTATACCTGGATATTCTCCCAGCCTTGGGTTCTTAAGAGAAAGAAGCGCACAAAAAGTCCCTTGTATAAAGGTAGAAGCAATAACCATCCTAATAAATAGATGGGTAGATACGGAAGAAGTATGAAAAACCAAGGGAACAAACCACTTCAAATAGCCCATAACATTTCAACAACTGATTCCACTGACACCACAGTGGAGGAAATGTTAAAGAAAGAAGTAAAAAAGTTCATAGGTAAAATGTTCAATGAGATAAAAGAAAATATGAGAAGTAAAATTAGGGAAAAAATACAGGAGGTGAAAGATCATTTCAATAAAGAGAGAGTCTTTGAAAAAAGACGAACAGTGTCCTATAAATGAAAGATTCAATAAATCAAATTAAAAAATTCAATGCAAAGCATCACCAATAGATAAGACCACTTTGAAGACAGATATTCAGGCCGAGAAGACAAAGTATATAAAAAAGTATATATCCAAATCTTAGGAATGAAATGGAAATCCAAATATAAGACACATACTGAACTCCAGATAGGAAAGACCAAAAGAGATCCTTTCTAAGACTCATCTATACCAAGTAAGGACAGAATTTTAAAAGTCACAAGAGAAAAACAGGAGGTCATATTTGGATTTCAACTGATTTCTCAAATCAAATCCTCAAAGCCAGGAAGGCTTAGACTAATACATACAAAGCTGTGAAAGAAAATGGGTGCCAACTATAATTACTATATCCAACAAAAGCATCCTTCAGAATTTAATATGAAGTAAAAACTTTCCATGATAAGCAGAAACTAAAAGAATTCATAACCACTAAGACTTTATTACAAAACATATTCAATGAAATATTCATGCAAAAGCAATAAAAAATAAAAATGAAAATCAGCGTCTGGGTGAACTGCATTAGAAAAATAGTTAATTAAAGGAAAATTAAGTCCAAATTAAGCATTAGAAATAAATCAAATTGGCAAGAGATAAAAAAATCACCTCTGTATAGCAACACTGAATGTAAATGGCCTAAACTCTTCAATTAAAAGACATAGATTGGCATACTGGTTTAAAAAGAAGACCCCAAAATATGTTGTTTACAAGAGACTTAAGTTACAGATGAATACATCCACAGACTGGTAAAAGGATGGGAAAATATATACCATGAAAATGTGTCAAAGTGGACATCAAGCCAAAATTATCAGAAGAAATAAAGATGGTCCTGTCATAGGGCTAAGGGAACAAGAAGATACAGTGATTATAGGTCTTTATTCCCTAAAACAATGGTGCATCTATGTACATAAAATAAACTCTTCTCAATATAAAGAATGAAACAGGCCACAATACAATAATACTGGGTGATTTCAACACACCTCTCTTAATACTAGATAGATCATCCATACATAAACCAAATTAAGATTCTTCAGAACTGAAAAAGTACTCTTAATCAAATGAACCTAATTGACATCTACAGAATATTTCATCCATCGACAACTGAATTCACTTTCTTCTCACAGCACGTGAAACGTTCTCTAAAATAGGTCATATTCTAGGATGCAAAGCAAATCTTAGCAAATAATAATAAAAAACCTCCAGATAATCAATCAGATCATAATGCAATGAAATGAGAAATAAGATAAAAACCAGGAACCACTCTTAACACATGGAGATGATACTAATTTTCTAAATGATGAATAGATAACAGAAGAAATCAGGGGAGAAATAAAAAAAAAATCTTAGAACACAAATGAGAACAGTGATACAACACACCAAAATCTCTGGGGCAATGGTAAAGGCAGTTTTAAGAGGAAGGTTTATAGAACTGAGTTCCTACATTAAATAAATAGGAAGATACCAAAATAAATAATCCAATGTTACATCTCAAGGCCTGGAACAAACTTACACCAAAAGCAGAAGACAGGAAATAATTAAAATCAGAGCCAAAAATCATTGAAATTGAGAATAAAAAAAAAGGACCAAATAAAAAATTAATGAAGCAGAGTTCTTTTCTTTGAAAGGATGAACAAGATTGATAAACCTTAGTCAAACTAACCAAAAGAAAGACAGAAGACCCAAATTAACAAATTAGAGACAAAAAAGATATATCATTACTACTAAATCCAGAGGATCACTAGAAACTATTTGTAAATTTATATGCCAACAAGTAATGAAATCTAAGACACTGACAAATTCCTAGAGATATATGACCTACCCAGGTTGAACCATGAGGATATAGAAAACTTAAACACATCAATATCAAGTTAAAAAAAAATTGAAGTACTTAGTAAAAGTCTTCCAACAAAGAAAATCCCAGGACCAAATGAATTCTCAGCTGAGGATGTCTACCAGACATTTAAAGAAGACATAATATCAGTCCTTTTCAAATTATTTCTTTAAATAGAAAAGGAGGGAACACTGTCAGGTTCATTCTTTGATGCCAGTATCTCTCTGATACCCCAAACAGATACATCAAGAAACAAAAACTTCAGGCCAATATCTTTGATGAACATAGATGCAAAAATTCTTAATAAAATACTGGTGAACTGCATTCAAAACCATATTAAGGAGATAGTGCACCATGATCAAGTGGGTTTCATTCCAGAGAAGCAATTTGGTTTAACACAGGCAAATCAATAAATGTAATTCACCACATAATTAACAGTTAATGATAAGAATTACATGATTATCTCAATAGATGATGAAAAAGCATTTCACAAAATACAGCACCCCTTCATGTTTAAAACATTAGAGAAACTGGGGCTAGAAGGAACTTACCTCAACATTGTAAAGTCTACATATGATAAACCCAAGGTCAACATCATACTGAAAAACTGAAACCAATTTCTCCAAAAACAGGAAGAAGACAAGGACATCCACTCACACCACTCCTATTCAACATAGTTCTTAAAATTCTAGCCAGAGCTATTAGGCAAGAGAATGAAATTAAAGGGGGTCTAAATAGGAAAAGAAGAAGTAAAATTATCTCTGTTTGCTGATCAAATAAATAAAATAAAACCAAAAAAACTCCACCAGAGGATATCAAGAGCTGATAAAAAAAATTAGTAATGTAGCAGGATACAAGATCAATTTACATAAATCAATTGCTTTCCTAAACTCCAATAATAAATCTGTTGAAAAAGAAATTAGTAAAACTATCCCATTCACAATAACCTCAAAACAAACAAACAAACAAACTTGGGAATTAATCTAACAAAGGAGATGAAAACCTGTGTAATGGAAACTATAGAAAAATGAAGAAAGAAATTGGAGAAAACCTAACAAGATAGAAAGATCTCCCCTGTTCTTGCATAGGCAGAATTTAATATTGTCAAAATGGCCATACTATCAAAAGTCTCATCCACATTCAGTGTAGTTCCCATCAAATAAAACACCAAAGACATTCGTCATAGAACTAGAAAAAAACAGTTCTAAAATTCATTTGAAAGAATAAGAAACCCTAAATAGCCAAAGTAATCCTGAGCAAGAAGGGTAATTCTGGAGGGATCACAATACCAGACCTCAAATTATACTACAGAGCTACCGTAACAAAACCAGCATGGTACTGGCACCAAAGGAGACACAGAGACCAAAGGAATAGAAGACACACAGATAAATCCACATATTTATAGTCATCTGATACTTGATGAAGGTGCCAAAACCATATACTGGAGAAAAGATAGCTTTCTTAACAAATGGTGCTGGGAAAACTGAATATCCACATGTACAAGAAGGAAACCTGACCCCTATTTCTCACCCTGCACAAAAGTCAACTCAAAGTAGATCAAAGACCTAGGAATTAGACCCTAAACTCTGCAACTGCTTGAAGAAAATGAAGGCTCAACACTGCAACACAATGGCATAGGCAATGATTTCCTTAATAAGACTTAAAACAAAAGAAATAAAATCAAGAATCAATAAGTGGGCCAGTGTCAAATTAAAAAGATTCTGCACAGAAAAGGAAATGATTAAGTGTGAAGAAAGAGCCAATACAAAGGGAGATAGTCTTTGCCACCTATTCTTTTGGGCATTAATATCAGAATATACAAAGAACTTAAAAGACTTACACACACACACACAAAAGAAAAACCCAAATAATATAATTAATAAACAGACAAAATATCTAAATAGATATTTCTCAAAGGAAGAAATATAAATGGCCAATAAATATATGAAAAAATGTTAACCATCTCTAGCAATCAGAGAGATGCAAATCAAACCACATTGAGATTGCACCTCACGCCAGTCAGAACGGCAATCATCAAGAATACAAATAATAAAAAAGCTGGTGGGAAAAAGGCCCACCCATACGTTATTGGTGGGACTGCAAATTATTGCAACCGTCTGGAAAGCAGTATGTAGATTCCTCAACACAAAACAAAAAACCAGGAGTGGACTACCATATGATTCAGCTATCCACTCTTCAGTATATAACCAAAATATCTAAAATCACCAAGTAATATAATGGATGCAACCCCATCAATGTTTATAGCAGCACAATTCACAAAAGCCAAGCTATGCAAACAACCCAGGTGCTGACGGAGAGACGAATGGATAAAGGAAATATGGAATATATAAACAATGGAGTGCTAACTCAGCCATAAAAAAGAATGAAATTATGGTATTTTCCAGTTAATGGATGGAACTGGAGATCATCATGCTAAGTGAAATAAGCCAGACCCAGAAAGTCAAAGGCTGAATGTTTTCTCTGATAGGTGGAAGCTAGATCAAAATAAGAGGGAAAGGGGGAAAGAGGAGAAAAGTGGGAGTATGAAATTCCATGAAAAATAGAAGTCAGGGGAGAAGAAGAATAGGATTGATGGGAAGGGAGGAGGGAAGGAAAAAGGAAGAATGGTGGAATCAACCTGACCTAACTTTCCTAGGTACCTATATAAATATACCAAAGTGAATCTCACCTTCATGTATATCGACAAGGATTAATTTAAAAAATTATTAAGTAGAAGAAAGATCAGCAGAGTAGAGGTAAGGGGTCAGGGAGAGAGAAGAAAAGGGAAAGTATTGGGGACTGATTCAGAGCAGATTATATTCCATGCTCTTACAATTATATCAAAATGAACCCTAATATTATGTATAACTAAAACGAACTAATAAAAATTAATATGTGTGGGGGTGGTGGGAAAGAGGGAGGAAGGAAGGGAAGGAGAGAGAAAATGTGGGTTCTGGAGCCTAGATTAAATTTTTATTCCCATTCTACTGCTTTATTATTTGTGTGACCTTTAGGAAGTTGTTTGATTTCTCTATGGCTAGAATACCCAACCCTAACCTGGGGATAATTTACCTCATAGGGGTATATTGAGAAAATTAAATGAGTTATTCTAAGTAAAGCATTCAGAATAATATCTGACATATAATATGTGATCTATATATGTTGGTTACCATTATTAATATGTGGAAGTCAGGAAGTTTCTAAACAAAGATTGCTGTCATTCACATAATACCAACAAAATCAGAACAAAGTTTTAGGGCCTTGAATCAAATCACAATTGAGGAGCGAGGACTCTAAATATCACCTTCTCTACTTGCCACTTCTGTACTTGCCCTCTACCTACCATCTAAAAAGTAAAAACCGTTCTCTAGTTGCATATCTGCTAGGATAACAAAGCATTACTATGGCATAGTTTATTTTTGTGCTATAATTAAAATTGCTAAAAAAAAAAATGCAGTATGTGGTCTCACCTTACACCTGAACCGTAATTTCCAAACAACTGGGGGCTAACTTCTCTTGAATGCAATGCTAGAGAAAACACATTCCTGGTCTTGCTTCTATATGTGCTCCTTTTACTTTACATTGGACATTCATCTTTGTGCTTTAAAATGTGGTTGAGAACCTCCTTAATAAGAATTCTTTCTATTAGATGATTTAGTCTGGTTTTCACATCAACCATACTTTTCCCTTTTCTCTGTTACAAATAATATGTTATAAGTAAGATAAAATTCACTATATCTTGATCTTCAGTAGACAAGAACATTGGGAAGGGGAGAATGAATGGAAGAAATAATTATATAATTTTTGAAGGACTTGAGAAACAATGAAGATTGAGAATAGGAACTTTCTTATTTGAGACAAGATCTTTACAGGTATTTCAAAGCTAAAGGCTCTTTAATGGAAAAGATGATAGAAAGATTTGAAGATATTAAAATATACTATCCACAAAAATCATCCATGATCCCATCACCCTACTAGAATACTTTAATTTTAGGGAAGGACAGCATGGGAGAAAGATTATTTCTAGATAGGGAAGAGGGGTGGGAGGGAAAAGGAGGGGGAAGGGGAATAGCAAGGATGATGGAAGGTGATGGTCATCATTATACAAAATACATGCATGAAGATGTGAATGTCAATATACCTTATATACAAACAGAGATATGATAAACTGTGGTATAAAGGTGTATTAAGAATGGTAATACAAAAAAAAAATGAGTTCGTGTATAATGGCATAATTTGGTGTGAACATACTTTATATACAGAGTCACAAAAAATCGTGCTGTGAATGGATAATTATAAATGTGATGCATTCCACTATTGTCATGTATGTAAAAATAAAAAATAAATAAAAATACTATTCATATCTGAATACCTATAAAATTACTGTCTCCAAGAAATTGTGAAGAACAATAAGCACTCTGGTTTCCACACAAGATTGATATGACAGCAGAGAAAGCTGAAATGGTACATATAATTATTTTCTTTTCAAGGAAGCTTAACACTGGTTTCTCTCTTTCTGGGATGTATTTGTAGACACTAAGCAGACACAGAGAAGTCTCAACTGCCCTTAAGTGGTTGTAAATGTTTTTCTGTTAGGTACTATGTTTCTACTTAGAATTCCAGTAAGAAATTTTGCTTCAAAAAATGGTAGCAAGGTATTAATTTCAATTTAATTTTATTATCTATCTTAAAGATTTTTTGTAATTCATTTAAAGGCCCTACAAACTGGTAGGTTGATTAAAAAACTATGACTTCTTCATGAGACCCTGATGAACTTTGATTTTTAAAGGATATTCATAAAGAAAAGGTAGAGATACATAAGGATGCATATAAAAGAGTATATGTTCTTTTGTATAAAAGAGAAATTTATAAGAAAAATATTTATAAGAAAAATAATAATTTATGAGAAAAATATCAGAAAGTTCAGAGTACTATTTAGGCTAAAACAAAAACTATAAAAAATTCACAAAACCAATAATATTTAAAACACTCATGGCACAGAAGGACCAATGGTACCCTATTGATGGATGAAAAAGAAAAAGTGGAGGACATAAACTTCTGTCTTATCAGGTTTATGGACTATACTAAAGGAAACCAAGTTGCAAGAGGTTGAAAGGTACAAGGATGTTTATAATTTAAAGTTGAGAAAACCTACAAATACTTCCACAGTGCTATTAGTGTTCTTCTGAGACAGAATAAAGAGAAAATATAGCATATTTAAAGTGTTAGCATCAAACACTTGCGTAGAAGAGAGTAAAAGAGAGGTTACTACAGACTAAGAAGAGCAGGGGGCAAGGGTAAATAGAGTGCCACAATACAGTCAGACAGAAAAAAATCAGTTCTGTGTTTTAATAGCACAACAGGGTAAACGTAAACTACAATAACTTAGGAAATATTTTAAAATAACTAGAGGATTCTGAAAGTCCTCAACACATAGAAATGATATATGTTTGAGAAGATGGAAATAACCATGACTTGAACATTACACACTATATACATGTACTGAATCATCATCCCATAGATATTAAAAATATTGTCAATTAATAATTAAAAACAAAAAAGAAAAGTAAATGTCAGCCTAACTTTAAAAAAATGATGATTTTACAAATCTACATACCTAGTAGGATATTGTCAGTAAATCTTGGTTTAAAAAAGCTTAGAAAATTTCACAAAAGTTCATCTTCAGGACCAAAATTTAAGGGAGATTCAAACAAACAGATGCATCTAAGTAGCACTAGGGATTAAAACCAATGTAATAAAAAAATTTGCAGGAGGAACTAAGGATATTTAGCAGGAAGAAGGACAAAATCTATGGGCATGTGAGGAGTGGAAGAATCATAGCTATATTCAAATATTGGAAGGGCTGATATATGTAAGTAGATTGGGTTTATTCAGTTTGATCAAAGAGGTAAAGTAGGACAGATGGGTGAAGGTAACAGGGAAGGGATTTTGATTTTTGACTGATAACATAAGAAAATATCAGTCACTAAGTAAGGATGTTAAGTCTCCTTCATAGCATAGTTGTCTTGGGAAACAAGGTCTGCTACACATGGATTCAGAGAACTGAATGCTGTGTAGAAGCTTTCTTTTCTTTCTCACTTCCCCTACCACTTGATTCCAGAGAAAGGAAGTGTCTTAAATAAAGAATGCTTTGTTCACTTAATTTTTCTCATCATTTTATGTCACATTTCTTTTCTTTTTTCCTGGTACTGGGGATTGCTTTATGGCTAAGCTACATCCTCTTTTTTTTTTTTTTGCACTTTGAGACAAGGTCTAAGTTACCCATGCTGGCCTTGAACTTGTGATCTTTCTGTCTTAGTCAATATAGTCATTGAGATTACAGATATGCACCACCACTCCTGGCCTTGTGTTAATTTTTCTATTGCATCAACTTCTCTATTATTAATTTGTTTGAACATTTTTGATGCTTATGCTAATCTTCTGATTATGTTATTGAAAAAGTATAGAAAAAATAATATGGAAAAATAAATTTTGTTGCATTCAGTATTGGCAACTACTTTTGATTTGCTGTCATTAGTTAGATGTAGGGTAACTAAAGTCACTACATGAGTGCTGTTAATACCTAAGCCTTACACTTCATACAAAAATAAAATAAAAATAGATCATAGATTTTGACGTAAACATAAAACTACAAAATCTTTAGATGATATCTAGAAGGAGAATACCAGTACCTAGAGCTTGGTGAAGAATGCTTTAGATCTGATGCAAAAGCATGATACATACAGGATAAAAGTGATAAACTGGATTAAAAGTTCTACTGTGAAAGGCTCTATTGAAAGGATGAAAAGACAAACCATGGATTAGGAGGAAATTTTTGAAAACTGCAAGGACTTGTATCTAAATCTAAATCTATACAGAATTCTCAACACTGAACAATAAAAGCCAAAAACTCCAATTAGGAAATGGGCGTATGATATGAAAAGACATTACACTAAAGAGGTTAAAGAGGTGGTAAATAAGCAAAAGAAAAAGTGTTCAACATAATTAGCTATTAGGAAAATACAAATTAATATAGACATATGAATAGCTAAATAAAAAACAGTGATAATACCAAGTGCTGGTGAGGATGTGGAAAAGCTGGGTCTCTCACACATTGTTGGTGGAAGGTAAAATGGTACAGCCACTCTGGAAAATAGTTTGATAGTTTCTTAAAATACACACACCCTTACCATATGACTGAGAAGTTGCACTCTTAAGCATTTACCCTTGAGGAATGAAGACCTATTTAGTCGTAAACCTGTAGAGGACTATCCATGGCAGCTTTTTAACTGCCAAAAACATGGTAAAAACTCGATAGTCCCTCATTGAATGTCTAAATACCTGCAGTACATCCACACCATAGTATACCATTAATTAATAACAATCAACTGCTGATACAAAGAACAGTTTGAATAATACAAGGCTATTATGTTCAGTGAACAAAACCAATCTCAAAGTATAGATACTTTATAATTTCATTTTTACAGTATTTTCAAAATTATGGAATTATAGATGGAAGATAGATTAGGGATTATCAGGAATATGTGATGGTGAGTGGGATGAAGTGGGTATAATTATAAAACGGTAGCTTGACAAATACCTTTGTGGTGATGGAATAAGTGCTACACACCCTGATTCTGTGATGGTTATGCAATTATACACATGATAATGTCACATAAAGACATATACACATTGTATCAATTCCTATCAAATTCTTGGGTCTTGAAGCTGTATATTGTTATGTGTTATGTAACATGGAAACTGGGTGAAAGGTACATGAGATCTCTTTGCAACTTACCATGAATCTACAATTTCAAGATACAAAGTAAAAAATAAGAAGATATTCATAACAGTTTCACTTAAGAAACATGATGAAAGCATTTTGTGCCATAATTCTACTTATTTCTGAAGTTGAGGGATAAATAAGTCACTACAGTAGGAAGAAGGGGAACTCAACATAGGAACTAGGGATATGGAAAAGGTATTAAATTGGCTAGGTGGAAGAAATAACTAAAAAGACTTTTAAAACATAAACTTAAAAAAAAATAATTACCTTAACATGAAATTCACTGTCCAACAAGATATTTTGAGTCTTCAAGTCATGATGAAGTAGAGGAGGATTCATATTATGCAGGTAATTTACACCAAGTGCGATTTCATGCAGGATGCGGAATCTTAATGGCCAAGGAACATCAGGATATTCAATTTTCTTTATATATATATGAAAAGGAAAAAAAAAAAAGAAAATTAGCATCCAAACTTCTCTCCATTTCACACTTAGGAAATTAAATCCACGAGAAAAAAATACTGTGAACTAAGGTCAAGACATATGCTCATTTTCATATGATAGCATCAATTTGATATTGTTTAATGTTCTTACTTTCCTTACTTTTTAGAGAAAATAATGATAATCTTATAGCATTAATATTACCTTAATTTATATGCAGTCACATGGTATTGGTGTTTTTGTTTTTCAAGTAACATGGCTCTCAATTATTTTCTACCACTTATAGCCAGATTCATATTCCTGCACCTATATCCACTATCCCATTCTGATTTAGTAACTTGTGCACTGGCAAGCACACACACAGAAAATTACACTTGATTTGTTTCTGATATATACCAATTCATTCAAAATTTACATTTTCGAGAACTATATTGAATAGAAGTGGTGAGAGAGGGCATCCCTGTCTTGTTCCAGATTTTAGCGGGAATGCCTTCAATTTTTCTCCATTCAGAATGATGCTAGCCTGAGGCTTAGCATAGATAGCTTTTACAATGTCGAGGTAAGTTCCTGTTATCCCTAGTTTTTCTAATGTTTTGAACATAAAGGGATGCTGTACTTTGTCGAATGCTTTTTCTGCGTCTATTGAGATGATCATATGGTTCTTATTTTTAAGTCTATTGATGTGGTGAATAACATTTATTGATTTC
>NW_026000093.1:37253501-37260868 GCF_001458135.2 Marmota marmota marmota | reverse complement strand
AGATTATGCTTAGTGAAGCTAGCCAATCCCTAAAAAACAAATACCAAATGTCTTCTTTGATATAATGAGAGCAACTAAGAATAGAGCAGGGAGGAAGAGCAGGAAGAGAAGATTAACATTAAACAGAGACATGAGGTGGGAGGGAAAGGGAGAGAAAAGGGAAAGTGCATGGTAATGGAGGGAGACCCTCATTGTTATACAAAATTACATATAAGAGGTTGTGAGGGGAATGGGAAAATAAACAAGGAGAGAAATGAATTCTAGTAGATGGGGTAGAGAGAGAAGATGGGAGGGGAGGGGAGGGGGGATAGTAGAGGATAGGAAAGGTAGCAGAATACAACAGTTACTAATAGGGCATTATGTAAAAATGTGGATGTGTAACCGATGTGATTCTGCAATCTGTATTTGGGGTAAAATTGGGAGTTCATAACCAACTTGAATCTAATGTATGAAATATGATATGTCAAGAGCTTTGTAATGTTTTGAACAACCAATAAAAAAAATTTACATTTTAATTTTCTACTAGTATAAAACCACACTTCATCATAATAATCTTTGCATCAATTAAAAATTATGACCATGTTATATTTTTTGCATATTAAGCATTACTATCTCATACTTTATATCATAATTTATATTCCTTCTTGAAAAATTAACCTTTGAGAGTTTTCTTTTTGTGAAGGAGACAAAGATCATTTTTGTTTCTAAACCTATGTAAAGACACATTTGGAATATTATGTTTTATATTTCCTGATATTTATAACTGCGATATCTATATGAGCTTCCTTAAAATAAGTATTTTCTGAACATACCTGTCATAAAGTTTCTGAGAAGAATGAACATACTCAGAAAAATCAAATAATTTGGGAAGATTGACAATGAATCATCAGGCACACACTGCTTGGTACACTTTTTCCAAGTGCTATGAAAAAATCTGCTGCTACTGAAAGTTCAAAACTGTTCTTGAGAATTCTTTCTTCAGACCTTTTGTGATCATTAGTTACAATTTAGAAAACTAAAACACATCTAAAACGCTAGTTTCTCTGGGATACACATGGCCCTATCCCTTGGAGTAAATGACTTTTAATCTGTAAAAAGGGAAATTTTCTAAAAATTATGCAGTTTAAAGGAATAACCAGGCCTCCCAACAGCATAGTGTTTGCTGTATGAAGGCTTTTGGGTATGAACACAGGTGGAGGGCACTCATTCTAAATTTATACTCCCCGCCAGGAATTAGCAATACCCAGAATTTACAGGGGGCTCCAAATTTGGGTTCCAGAGTATTTCTAGGGAGTGCAGGAAGAAACCATTAGAATTTCTACTTATATTCATTTCTCAAGGAAAACAATTTTTGCTTTTTTAATATTTATATTTTGTTTCCTGAGGTGGTTACACAGACTGACAACAGTTACTTGACTTGTTTCAGATGTCACAAGTCATGAGCAAAATGCGATATATTCTGAAACAAAGAGGAGGCTACTCCATGAGTGGCTGATGGTGCTGTCCACTTTCCCTTGGTGGCTGACAGAACATGTGATATATCGTAATTAGATTTATCTAACCAGATTTTATAGATTATACAGTTTTAACTAAGCCAACTCTCACAAAATGGACCAAGTGGTTTACAAGATTTCTCAAGAGAAAATGCAGATGGGAGATAATTGTAAGGTAAATTCAAGCAAACAATAATAATTGAATTATGAGAATGAGGGCTCCCCAAACTGGCTTACTGACAAAACTCAAAGCCAGAAAAACTGAAATCTTGAGAAAAAATATAAATGCCTCAAACTGCTATCTCTTATTGGCAAACTTAGAGTATCTGGTACTCAAATAATTAATTTGGCCTGTTAATTCAGAACTTTATGGTAGGTATATGGTATTAGTAACACTTAATACTAACTCTAAATGTCATTAATATGAAAGGATGGCTTAACTGTGGATTATAGTATATGCAGAGCTTCTCTTTTCTCTTTCCTACTTGTGTGCATTCGCATATGGGAATATTGGAATTCATTATCAACATCAGAAACAGTAACCTAAACAAAATAATCAACATCTCATGGAATACAAGGCTTGACTCTACAGTATATCTTAACACCATGAAGCCACAAAAGTGGAACTTTATCACTGCCACTGTTTTTCAATATTCTTACTTTGATTCACTAATAGATACCCAAATAATCAAAATGAATGTAAAGCCAAAATATAATGTAGTTTGAATAACAGAAATGGTAACTAATGAAAATGTATAATACTTACCCTATGTAGGAGTTCATTTAATGATCCATTTGGCATGTATTCAGTAACTATTCCCAAAAATTCTGGCTCATTGCAAATTCCCAATATAGGAAGAATGTAACTAAATCTTGCTTTGTGCAAAATTTCAGCTTCTCTTAAGACGTCATTTCTTTCACTAAGGAAAAAAAAAGCATAAATATTTTGGGTAATGAAAAATATACAATTTTCATATCTATAAGATTAATTAACCCTGTATTTTTTCCTTAATTATGTGACCTCAAATAAACCCTGCAAATTTTCTGTCCCTTAGTTCCATTACATTTAAAACAGGTAATATCCACCCTATATATTCCACAGGTCTGCTTACAGACCAAAATGACTTTTAAAAAACCACTGTCAGGGGCAGGGTTGTGATAGAGCACCTGCTGAGCATGCATGAAGCACCACATAAAAATAAACAAAATAAAGGTATTGTGTCCATCCACAATTTAAAAAATATTAAACAAAACAAAACAATAAAACCACTGTCAGGTCAAAGTGCTATACCCAGGTTACTATTATTGTGTTTCCTAGGAAAGGGAAAGAATACAGTGTTTTAGAGAAGTTTATAAAGCCTATCTATGTTAGAATGATTAGTGCTTGAACTAATTATGTTTATTTTGTACCAAACAGATTCAATTAGAATATTACATTAAATGTTATGGTTGCATACAATGTACATTTTCCCAAATATTCTGAATTTTAAAACATTTAAATGTTGTAGATTTAAATGACCAGATGATAATGGCTGCATAAAGGTCAATGATGCTTAGAAGTTAATATACAGGTAAAGAACACTGAGAGCAGGTAAATGCTCATAACACATCCCAAGTATAACTCTGGATACCAGGTTCATTTGCTTATTCATAAACAAAACAAATAAGTATTTTAGTATAAGAAATGTGCTCAGCATTATGAAGCATATAAAAATAAAAAAGATGTATTCTTTGCCTTCAAACTGCCTGAAAATCTTTTAAGAAAAATAAGTAAAAATGTCAGGCAGAATGTGATAAGAGCCACCAAAATACAAACAAAAATAAAAAAATATATATACATAGTAGAATATTTGTATTTAATTTTTAAAGTTAAGTAGAAAGGGAGAAAAGAAAATATAAACATATATAAATAGAAAGAAAAGGAAAAAATAAAAATTATGGGAGCTCCAAGGAAAGAATAATTTTGGTCTGGGGAAGTCACACTGTCTGCAGGGAAGTAGGATTTTGGCTGTACCTTAAGGATGGACAGAATTTCAAAACTGGAGACAGGGCAGTTAAGATGGATGAGGATGGACCATGCTTTTCTAGTTCACATGTGCACCCCTGGATGTGAAGAGTACCTTGGGCATAGTAACATAGATGTCCAGTAGATATGTGTCAACTGATTTCAAGGAGTAAAAATGAAGGTTATGTTTGGGAAACTGCAAACTGTTTAAAATGGATCAGGATATGCAACAGTGTATATAAAAGGAGTGAAGGCCAACAAGATAGGCTGGGGCTACCACTGAGTCCTAAAGGCAGGTTAGGTGGTTACTCTTTATTTGATAGTTGTGATTAAAGGTTTTGAGCAGGAGAATGACATCAGTAAAACAAAAGTTTAGGATGGTTAACTTGGCAGCAGGATACAGGATCAATAGAAAGAGGAAGAGTTTGAAAGTCAGGTGTTGGGAGATTTTAATACTGGTCAACTTGTGAATCAAGGGGAGCCCTACACTATATGGGTAGCCATGGAATTGCAAAGGAAAACACGAGCTGAACAGAATGCCTCAGCTGGGCTGTGGTGACTGATTATGGGGGATTAGAAAAATGGAAGGGAAATGAAGACGTCATCAGTTTTTAACCTGGACGAGTGGGTGTTGGTAACAATAACAGAAATAGAAATGCTTCCAGGAGAAGTCTATTAGGTAAGTGGTGATGATTAGTTGGCTCTTAAAACACCCAAGCTCTGGATGAATGGTTGTTGAAAAAAGAATACCAACAGACATTCCTGACCAGACTCATAAAGCCTGTTTAAGAACCCATAAAAACCAAAACAAAGCAAAAATAAAAATCTTATTTTTTGAGTAGGTAATATACTTTGCATGTTTTAAAATTCAATAGTTGCAAGAAGACAAAGTGAAAAGCGTCTCTCCTCCTTCTTGTCCCTCAACCACCTCATACCTTAAGTGTGAGAAAACCAATTTTATCAGTGTATCTGTTTAATTAAACTCATACTCTTTAAGTTCAGACTGTTCTGTATTTTCCCTAAAGGACATGAGCCATTAAGACTGTTACTGGGTAGTACCTTTCCAGAGAGTCACAGGATGAACCTGACGATTCCTGGATACTAAGAACTACTGAGAGGAAATATTGTGGAAGTTCCAATGGTATCTAATACATTCTTTCCTCCTCTTGTGTGCTATCATCCTAAGATCAATCCTCTAAAGTTCGCTTCATTATCTACACTTTATAAATAAGGGCACTGGGGATCAGAAAAAAGGAATAATTTTCTAATGATTATACCACTACAACCAGAAGGGCTGGAAATCGGATTAAAATAAAACTCATAGTATTCTAAAGTCAATGTTCTTCCAATTGCATTTCTTGATTAGAGAAGTAAGGACAGTTCATGAAGTCTAATTTTAGGAAGACTTTGAGAGTTGGAACATTTTTAAAAAGCCAAGATGTGAAAATTAAAAATGTAAAATATAGCTTTTTACAGGTGGCTCACTAAAATTTACCCAACTCAAAATTTCAATAGAAAAAACAGTTATGTTACCGATAGGGTACTTAAACAACCAATGGGATTTATATCCTCAAAAGGGGGAAGATGTTGCAGAATTTCCACTCACTGGATGAAAGGTTATGAGGAATGATCACCAATCACTAAAATAACATGTAACATCTCATAAACTTATTTTTATTCCATGTGATTCCCAAAGAACAATGCAAACATTATCCACACCAGAGCCTAAAAAATATATGGACTGTATTATTCACATTTCTTTTATGTGAGGAAATAAGACACCCTACAAGTCAATTGCATAAGCTTAGTCCTATTCTCAGACTACATAAATACTGCTAAAAGACCTTAAGCAACAAGTGGGAAAAAGAATGTGATATTGAAATGTTAGGGTTTTACTGGTCTTATGGCTTCTTTTGAGGATAGAATTAATTTCTTACTCAATTTAGTGACAAATTTTATACTTTGAAAGCTGTTAATGAGTATGGGAAGAAAACTCCCTTCTCACTCCTTGGCCCTCAAATGACGCAAAACTTAGAAAAATTAAAATCTTGAAAAGCAGCATCCAAAATGGCAGGATCAATTGGCTTTAGAATACATAATGGTCCAGCAGTGCTGCATTTGTATACAGCTGATTCTAAAATATGTCCACCACCATTTAAAGGTGACAACATACACACACTGCCCAGCATCTGCTCCACAGACTATAAAGATCCAGGGTAAGTACGCATTACACCTGGTACATGGCTGAACTGGATTATAATACAAAAAAAGTGTAAACTATCTTTAGAGGTGTTCCAAATCTACAATGGAATCTAGCCCCCACAGGCAGATTAAAGTCTAGAATTTGGCAGGGGTAAAGCTGAGAGATTTATCTGATATTGATATTAACAGCCTTTGACCAAGCACTCATCTATCATGACATATTCTCACAATAGACACAAAAGAAGAGGATGTCACAGCAAAGGATGTTAATTCACTGAGAACTGAAAGTAAAGTTCTAGTCAAATTCCACAGTACTAGTGACTAGACCATGACTGAAACATCCAGTCACAGTTCCATGGTATGTGATTGTAATGGAAAGAGAAACTAATGCCAGTTTTTTCTTAAAATGTGAACACTGGGGCCTGGGTTTGTAGCTCAGTGGTAGAGGCTTGCCTAGCACCTATGAGGCACTGGGTTCAATCCTCAGCACCACCAAAAAATATAAATAAACAAAATAAACAAAATGTGTCCATCTACAACTAAAAAAAAAAAATTAAAAATAGTGTGAACACTGGGCTAAAATTGTTCCAGGGTATGAGAGATATTCACAATTTTTGACCATTTGATATTTTTCTAATTCAATTTATTGTTAGCAAAAATAATACACATTTCCTCTGTGGGCAGTGTTCCCCTGTGACAGTAAGAGAAACTGAACTTCTATTAAAGAGTTTGACATTTGAACTTTCATGACCACATGTAATAAACCACAAACAAAACAAAAAACCAAACCCAAACATCTCTAGTGTAGCACTGTCCAGTGAAAATATACAATTTTAGATTTTCTAGTGGCCACATTAAAAAAAAAAAGAAGCACGAGATGAGTTTTTAACATCTTACATTTAACCCCCCCCAAATATTCCATTTCAGTATGTAATCAATATAAAACTATTGAGATATTATTATTATTGAGTTCAAAATCCGGTGTGTTGGGAGGATTAGATGAACTCTAGATAGGGCAAAGGAGATGGATGGGAAGGGAGTGGGCACGGGGTTGGAAAGACGGTGGAGGGAGGTGGATATCATTACCCTAAGTACAAGTATGAAGACATGAATGGCGTGACTCTGTGTACAACCAGAGATATGAAATATATATCATATATTCTGCTTTATATAATAACAAATTAAAACATAAATAAAATAAAACTAAAGTTAAAAAAAATCAGGTGTGTCTTTCACATTTCTTGCCTATCTCCATTCGGAGGGTCACGTTCCAACAACTCAATGGCTCTTGTGTCTAGCTCCAGAGTGAACTGTGCAATCTTAAGAGTCCCATTAAAAAAATATAAAACCAAAAGCAAACAAAGCCAACACCCAACACACAAACACATAAGCTTCAATAAACAGCTTTTCGAGTTGGGCTGTCATTGCTGATTTTTGGAGTAGGGAGAAAAGACGACTTGGAGAGTAGGAGGGAAGGCGAGAAAGGACGGCGGAGAGAAGAGTGCAGGAAAGCGACTGACTCATCTCCAGCAGTGCAGTTTCTCCCCACCTTCCACGGCGACAGGCTTGGGGGTCTACCTAGAAGTGACGAGGGGTGGGGCCAAACCCAAGGGTCTCTGCCGTTAGGATTCTGAAACCCGCTCGCCTGGGGGGGGGGGTGCAGAAGC
>NW_026000093.1:37193466-37252583 GCF_001458135.2 Marmota marmota marmota | reverse complement strand
GCGGACCGGCCCTCCCCGGCGCGCAGCCTGGCCGGCCAGCCGCACTCCTTCGGCTCCAAACTTCCCAGGCGTGGTGCAGCTGGCCGGGCGGGGCGGGGCTAGGCGCCGCCCACTCGCGGCTCTCGGGGCGGGTTTCGCCGAACCTGAGCCCGGGATCCTTCGCCGCCCCCACGGTCCGGGTGACTTCGAGGGGTTCGGCTGGTTTTCCGGGGGAGGTTGGGAGAGGGAGTTCGGGGCGCGCCTTTTGCTTGCTCTCCTCCACCCCCAGGTTTGGAAGAGTTTTCCTTTCGGGAAAGTCCCTCTCGGAGGCCTGCTGACCGGTGTCAGGCTAGTCAGCTGGCCTCCACACGTGGGAGGATTTTCCTCGGGGCTGCGTGCCTTCCTGTAGCCCTGGAATCCCAGGACGGCGGGTGGGGAGTGGGGTCCCCACCCCTGACCCTCTGCCTGCAGAGGAAGCGTTTGAGGCAAGTTTGGTGACGTCTAGGTTCTCCACACTGAATGAAGGCCTCAATTCGCATACTTACCTGGACTCCAGCCTTCCTCACTTCCTCCCACTTAAGGAGTGAGTTTGGAGGAGAATTCCACCTTGGTGGAACACGTTCAGATGTTAAGCTCCCGTGACGTGCGCCTCTACTAGGGAATGTTTTCCCATCTCTTAACTCACATAAGCATATGCAGAGATTGAAAAAATAACCTTGAGAGAATCTATCCCTCTGACTCTAGGTAAGACTGCCAAGATTTCTTACGGACTGGGAAGATGCAGTGATAAATGCCAAAAGAAAAAGACTGCAACCACCATTCCATTTAAACAAACACCTTTCTAATTAGATGCACTTTACAGGGTGTGTGGTGCAAATGCAGTTAGTTCTTGGCATCCCATACTTGTGGGGGCCTCGCTTGTAGGACACTAAAATTTGCAGATGCTTAAGTCCCTTGTATAAATGGTAGAGTATATATAACCTAGGCATATCTCCCCTATCCTTTTCTTTCTTTCTTTCCTTTTTATTTTTGTTGTACTGAGGATTAAACCCAGAACCTCGCACATGGTAAGCAAACACTCTTGTGCTGAGCTAGATCATGAACCCCTCCCCTATACTTTAAAGCCTCATGGTTTTTGCCTGTATACAATGTTAAAAATATGTGTTCTTGGTTATATATGAAAATGAATTAAACTGTATACTTCCTACTAAGAATACATATTTATATAAATGGAAAAATTTTCTACATGGGGATATATAATGTATAACATATATTGTTTAGTTTCCATAATTAATTGGTTAAAGACAGAAAGCTTAAGGAATACTAATGCATTGATTAAACAAGAAACAAAGATAGAATAGCTATGCAAATTATTCTTAAAACCAAACAGCATATCTATATGTTGGATTCATTTGTTTGAAATTATATGAAATTACATCAAACTGGGCCAGTGGCATGTCCTAGTGACTGGAGAGACTGAAGCAGGAGGATTTCCAAGTCCAAAGCCAGCATCAGCAACTAGGCCAATCCCTAAGCAACTTAGGGAGACTCTGTCTCATAAAAAATAAAAAGGACTGCAAATGTGGCTCAGTGGTTAAGTGCCCCTGGGTTCAGTCCCCTGTGCTAAATAAATTGATAAAATTACATCAAAATTTGTGTTCCATTCACTTTTTTAAAATTTGTACCTGTTTGTGTAATTTTAAGAAGTAGCAATATTAAATATCTCATCTCTTCAATTAGAAACAAGAACAAAAAAATTGAAAAGCCACTTAAAAACACACAAATCCAAGAATTCCCAACATCTCATATTCATAAATGTTCTGTTTTTCAATCTAAAAGTACCTAGAAATTTTAAAAACACAAATGCCAGCAAGTCTGTATAATTGTATGATAATGAATGTTCTACATGAGAAAACTAATGCTTTGGAGTACATTTGGTATCTTTCTGCCCGCCCCCCAAACTGAAAATCAAACCTGCTATATATCTAATGATGTGGAGTTTCTTATGAGCAAAAAAATAACCATTTTTGCAGTTAGAGTACAATTATGTTTCACATTTAGCCATTTCATATTCAATCCTAAAATTGACATAGTGTCGTTTAAAAATGGTTTTTCTAAGATAATTAAGCTGCATTAAACAAAATGTTTCACATGTCAATTGGAAAAAAACTAAACACTTCTCATTTTAGAATTCTTAGTAAAGATTACATTAAAATCATAGTATTTACTAATACTATATTAGTTACATTTTAGTTTTTTTCTATTATTATTATTATTTTGGTACTGGTAATTGAACCCCAGTGCTTAACCACTGAGCCACATCCCCAGCCCTTTTCATTTTTTATTTTGAGATAGGGTCTCACTAAGTTTTTATAGAGTTTCCCTAAGTTGTTGAGGCTGGCTTTGAACTCATGATCTTCCTTCCTCAGCCTCCTGAGCCACTGGGAGGAGACCAAGTACTATGAACTGAATTGTGTATCCTCCCTAAAATGGAAGTCCTAACCCCCAGTTCCTGTGACTAACCATATTTTGAAATAGGGTCGTTGCAATGATCAAGTTAAAGTCATTGTAGTAGGCCTTAATCCTAGATGACCTAGTCCTTATCAGAAGGAGAAATTTGATCTCAGTGACAAGAATGCATAGAGGGAAGACACTGCAAAGATACAGTGAGAGTGTCATCTCTAAGTCAAGGAATGACTGAGGCCACCAAGCCGAGGAAAACTGAAGCTGGGAGTGAGAAGTGGAACAGATTCTCTCTCCCAGTTGTCAGAAGTAACCAACCCTGCCAACATCTAGGAAATGAATACACTCAGGGACAATGTTTAAAAGCTTTTATAAATTCACAGAAGTTCAAAAATAATGCACAGGGCTAGGGTTGTGACTCAGAGGCAGAGCACTTGCCTTGCACATGTGAGGCACTGGGTTCGATCCTCAGCACCACATAAAAATAAATAAAGATATTGTGTTCATGTATAACTAAAAAATAAAAAATAATAATACAGAGAGGCACCATGTATCATCACCCAGTTCCTCTCATGATTGCACCTTATGTAATTAAGATACAATAGAAAAGCCAGGAAATTTGGTATTCATCCCATGGGAGTTTATGGTCCTGTGCCCTTCTCATCTCTCCTCAAACTGGAAAGTCCTGGATTTAAAATAGAACTGAGGGGATTAACACTCCTTAATCCTTTCTTCATAATAAAAGAAAAAATTTTCATTCAAATGAAATTATATTTTAGTCTACAAAATTAGACATATGGTTTATTATGTGGAAGATGAATAAATAATTCGTCTTAAAATCACCACTTTGAATCCCATGCCCAAAGAAGAAAGGAAGCCGAACAATGTTCGGTGTCCTCTACTCATTATTATATGTTCATTTGCCTATATATATATATATATATATATATATCCAAGAAACATTTTCTTCTATTCATGTACTCTGATTTTTAGTTAAAAAGAAATATACGTACCCAATAGGCATAGTAAAACATTCAAACATTTTTAAAATACATGCAAATGAAAACCGAGCCCTTTTAGTATTCCAGATCTTTACTCAGTGAGAGAAAGAGACCCTTATTAGATGGAGATCCAGATCTGTGAGTATGACCAGCTACACTTGTGTCTTTTGTTACAAGAGCAAAATCTCCAGTGTATGCGTCTACCAGATCAACCAGAACAAAAACATAATCAGTGTAAATGCCACCAAATTCAAAGTGCCTGTGGCTGATTTATGGCTAGACTGCTTAACCAACCCCCCAAAATTCTAAACCCCAAAGATCAAATGATTGATGTGAAATTTGATTTTCACAAAAGCTTGCCTGGGAATCTGCACATTTCTTCACAGGAAAATCATATATGGAATTAGAGAGCTCAGCTTTGGGGGTGTCACTCATTTTCTCTGAAGGTTAAGGGACTTTCACACCCTGCCTTTGGGTATACCTTTATTTTACTCCTTTAATAACTTCTTGCTTTTGTCTTGCTTTCAATGTGGCTTGAAATTCTTTTTAGTGGGAGAAGTCAAGAACCTGTGTAGGCAAACTTGAGGGCCAACTGCCTTCTTGAAGGTACCTCCTTGGATCCCTGTCTGATGACAAACCCACCTACCCTATGCCAATAAGTAAACTTAAGTGACATTTTGTGGACATAAATATTGGTGGTCTCTACCCTCAAAATGCTTTGAGTGTTCTAAGAGGGCTAGACACCAGAACATTTGGTTTTGAAAGAGAAGTCCCAGGGTATTCCCCTGTAACAGAGGACAGAAGCATGTGTTAATTTAATAAAAGCCAGGTTCATAGAGGTTAGGTAAACTGATGGAAGCTACAGTTGTAAATTACAAAGACAGTATTCCCCAACAAATGAGTTTGAATCAAAGTCCACATTCTTTATGGGAACTGCTTCAGTTTGATAATAATCAGTGCTGTTTCCACTTTCAGTTTCACTTTATGTGATGTTTAGGAGAGAACTTTAATGAAAAGAGGGAATTTCCCACCTACAAAAATATTGTGCTTGCAAAGATTTTTTTATTAGAGAAATTTCTTGGGAAATTCCATTTTCCTTTGAGATTTAATTGTTAGGTTTCTAAGAATGTGGAAAAACGTGTAACTAGTAGCTCGGTGTACATGTAAACATTTCAGCCCTGGAATGTAGCAGAATATTTTGCTTTTTAAATTTTTCTTTTTCAGAAGTCATAATCATTTGTTACTTCCAGGCTGTAAGCAAAATATACTAAGGTATATTAACTTTTTAGGCAACACACATACTTATTTTTGCTTTAGGAAGTTACTTGGTGAAGGTGGTTATAAAAGGTTAACACCCATTTCAGCATCCTGTTTTGGGCAGGCAGACATAGCTGTGGAAAAAGGCAGAACTTTCTCACTGCAGTAGACTGTATAGTTTAGTTCATAACAGGATAGGCTGGTGCAATTTTCTGAAAGTGGAAACTGTGACTGAATCAGCAATTCAACGTCAGCAGCTGAACAGATTGCTAAGGAAAACGCTAAGGATTATTGAGAAATCAGAAGCAATCCAGAAGCTTCTGTGACCCAATTTTCATAATTGTCAAAAGGAATAGAAATGTCAACCCTCCCAGGGCAGTCTTGTTGCACAACTGCAGGGGGCGTTATTCACATCAAACAAGTATCATTCACATGAAATATATTATGAATGAGGCCCTTGCAGTTGTGTAATGAGGAGGCCTTCTGGCTTACTTATTTTCCAGGATTGTTCTGAGAGGCTCAAGTTACACAGTGAATACAAAAGGACTTTAAAAACTGTAAGCCTGACGATATATATAAATAATAACAATAATAGTTATTTTCCTGGCCGGTTCTTCCTCTTGAACGAAACTGTCTTATCTACTTTGAGAACTAGTAAAGCAACCTCTGCTAGCCTGGAGCTGCCTGGTGCTCACAATGATGTTGCAGTGTTCTCCTGTTGACTATAAATGCTGTCATAGAACACCAACCTTAGATAAGAGCATTTGTGACTGTAGTGGAGCAAGACAAAAATAAGATCATCATGATTATGTCTAAACAGAAAATATAAAATCATTTTCCAAACCATGAAAATGAACAAACACCTCCCTTTCTTGGCTAATAGTGGCTGACTACTGCTTATTTTCCAACGATAACATCAGCTTTTCTTCATGTCTCTAAGGTTTAGGCAATAATTATTAAGATACTTAATCAGAGAATCATCCATGCTTCTGGACAGCATCCAGTCCAGGGAGGATCCCTATTTTCTTGAATGCACCCAAGGCTCAAATCCTATACAAAGATCTTTCTAACATTGTCTTATTGAGGTGCCCTGTGGTTCCCCATGGTATTTGTTTCTCCTCCTTGCAATGAATAAATACACTCAGCTTAGTAGACCTGCAGATATGTTCCTAGTCATTGACTAAAAGACATATGAGTTCATAGAGTAGTTATTACCCTGTAGGAGCTCTCACTGTGTCTTAGGCAGAGAGCTGGTTCCTCTGGCTTTTCTAGAGCTTTGTCTATGGTATTAGTGGTATTTCAGAACCCAGACCTTGTGAGGAAAAGACTGTGGCTAATTGTAAACTCAGACTCCGTGTCGCTTGTGGATTATGGGGACATGAACCCAAGATACTAAATTTCTTAAAAACAATAGCAATAAAACGAATACTTTCAAGATGTTTACCATATGTCAGGCACTCTTCTAGGAATGTTCTTAAAATAGCATTTAATACAACAATAGAGTACGTGTTATTTACTTTCTCGCTTTACAGATGAAGAAACTGAGGCACAGAAAGATTAATTACTTGTGTGAAGTCACACAACTATAAGAATACCTGGATTTGAATTAAGGAAATCAAATTGTTGCATTCTGAATTTATTCAGCTGTTCTTATAAAATGGTATTAGGTCACTGAGAGATGGGAGTGTGAATTATTTGATATAAATCAACATGCTTTTGTATGAAGAGTTACTTTATCTATGATCAAGGATGTCTTTTAAAGAAGGGCAGTCTAGTAATCTTAGAGTATTAATGTGTCTGTAATAAAAGTTTGTGGTTAGGAATGATTTAAGCTTTATTTAAAGAACTAATTCTATAAGGGACACATAAGCTCTATGTTGCTACCTACACAGGCATAATACCAGATCTTCATATACATCATTTTTCCCTTAAAAATATTTTTCGTTATCATAACAATTTTGACTTGGGATATAATTGACACTATTTGATTAATTTTAGCAGAAAAAATAAGAACTTCAGAATTGAATGGAGGTGAGTTAGTCTCCTTTATCTAATGTGTGTGATATTTTTGGTATTATGTAATCTCAATGAGCCGTTTACCTTCATCTTTTAGTGATAGTAATAACTTTTCTTAAGGATAGTCTAAGAATTAAGATTATGTGCATAAGGTTATATCAAATGAATATTAGCTTCCCTTCTTCAAATAAAATATTTGTGACCTTGTTAATTTTAGCATGAGAATTATCAACTTTGCGAGGTGATTGTCAAAACTGATTTATGAAATGTTATGCTCTTGTTTCAAATGGGAGCCCCATGAAGACAGAACCATATTTATGTGTTTACCAGTGCCTAGGACCATAAACAAAAGTGATAATAATTCACCTTTATTACCTTAGGCTGTAGGAGGATGCTATATGTCATGGCTATTTGAAGACCACAATTCTCAGATTAAAAGCATGCAGATTTATGTAATATGATTATTCTCAGCTTTCTCAGAGTTACCAAGTTCATGTTTAAAAATGATTATAATTCACAGATATAAAGTTGTAAAAAAAGTGCCATATTTTAAAAAGTTTTGTTGCCAATATTTAGAGACTATTCTAAATGCTAGGCTACATCCAAATGCAGTGTATTTTCTATTACCTATTTAGAAAATGAAACTTTACTGCTTGACTGAATGAATAAACACATATTAAAAAATTATTAGGAAGTAAATAGGTAAATTAAAGAAGTGATAAAATTGAAATATGAACTCCTTATATATAAAAGATGTTTAATATTCCACCAAATACAATATATTTAAATACAATCTTGTAACTTATCTTTAGTGTGATATAATGAGGCTAATAAATGATATCCTTTATCTAAGTTTGGAACCAATGAGGTAAGCAAGAACAGCATGGATGGAGACAAAAATGTGAATTTAATTACTGAAATTTGGGGAACATGATTTAGATGTATTGGGCAAGCCAGCTTGTGAATCCTGTTGCTACCTGACCACAGGAAGGACAAACCCAGGCCTTTCCCTGTGGAAGTCTTCCATTGTCAAGGTCTGGCATTGAGGAGCAAAGCAGAATGCATTCTCTCTGAAGGCAGGAAGATTCCAAAGAAAGAGGGGATGAGCTGCCATGTTTCCAAACTCCCAAGTCAGGTAAGATACTCCTCCTCTTTTAGGAAGGAGCACTGGGTCTAGGGAGGTGTGGGGAATGGATGGTGCAGAGAGAGACCAGGAAGTTACTCCAATAAAAAACTCTCCTCCTAGAATGAAATGTCCAGAATGGAGGGATGGTGGTAGGTGTTCTTGTCAACAATTTCCAACTTAAAGAAGATAATCCTGAGCCTAAAAGTAGAGTGATTGGCTTCAAGCAGGAAGTGATAGAGCTGTAAGTAAACCTTAGTCTAATTCAGGTTTATCAGAAAGTCCTTGTTAATTTAGTTCATGATATGATATCTTAGAGTTAAGTAAAAAATTTGATCCTAGACATGTAAACATCAGAGCCAAATATTGTAAATTTGCAGCTTTCTATTTGCTTTGTAATAGGAAGTGAACTCATTAGAATAAAGGTATTGTAATATTTCTATTTAGTGAGTACTCAAATAATGCATACGAAGCCAGCCAAGTAGAGCATACCTATAATGCCAGTTACTTGGGAGGTGGAGGCAGGAAGATCACAAGTTTGAGACCAGCCTGGGCAACTTAGGGAGGACCTATTTCAAAAAAGCAAAACCAAAATTAGTTGGGGATGTAATTCAGTGATAGAGTACTTGTCTAGCTTGTGTGAGGTCCTAGGTTCAATCTCTAGTATCCTGCCACCAACCTCATGCACATATTTGGATTAAGTTTTATGAAACATCTTAGTCATTAAGTGCATTGCCTTCTAGACATACCAGAGTGTATATGTGTATATGCACACAAATATTTAACAGAAACACAATGAAAAGTTTCAGTAGTATTCATGCTAAAGTGAGACAGTTACCAGGGAGGTTATGAATAAAGAATTCAATCAGAAGTATTTTGCAGGATGTAAATGATTAGGATAAAGTTAAGGAAAGAAGGGCAATTTACAAGAGAAAACCATTTTTTTTTTATTACAGACAAGAAGGAAGTTCATCTGGAGTCTGTATGACGCATTTTAGAGAGGACTATAAAGTCTAAGAGTGAAAACACATTATTCTGTACCACTAGTAGGCCTGCAAGCTACAAGGGGTCAGTAGTCGCAGTTAATCAGGTCCGTACTCTCATGCACTCTGCAGCAATGAAATGTATTAAGAGTTGAGTTAATCTTCTTTACAACTTGTGGGTATATGGGTAAAGGCTCTAAAATTCTATGATACTTGGCTTTACTCAGACATGCAAAAAACATGTTAACAGGACCATGCTTTGTTTCAGGCCCAGTCTTCATTTTGGTACCCACATTGCCTATTTTATGAAACTTATCTTTGTCATTTGTAAGGGTTCCAGGGAGAAGTCAATGAGATAAGGTATGTGCAAGTGCTTCATGAACTCCAACATGTTCATTAAGTTTTGGATCCTGGCCCTGCTCTAAAATTGTCATTATTTTAGTTTAATATTGTTTTGAGGATGAATATTATGTTGGGCGGGCACATATGGGAAAACAGGATGTCCTGCTTTCTAGGAGTTCTGGAAGAAGAGTGAACAGTTTTTAGAGGCTTAGCAATTATTCCACCCTGTATGTTTTCTGTTAATATTGTTTCTAAAATTATTCATCTCTGGGAAGCTTACTAAATATTCTTTTACTGACTAACATATTCCAGGTGGATCGGGTACTCAGAAGTAATACATTCATTGATACGGTATAGCCTGTGATCTTCTATATGGCGATTGGCAAAATGTGGGAAGAGTAATCAAACTGGCTTTTAGGATCTAGCCGTGCCAGTTTGGTTTTGATTTATTATCTCTCCTATGCCTGCTACAACTTGTACTTGTTTATATAATATCATTTAGAAAATATAATCTTTTAGCAAGAACTCTGGCCCTGAATGCAGTTGTACCTCAACTTGAATTAGGAATTGTTTTCTAATCCAATCCTTCCCCTAAACCTCAAAACATTCAAAGGACTCAGAAGCCCTCTGTTTGCCTCAGTAGCATTTGTGCAACAGTTTGGCAGCCTTGGCATGGTGTTGTGTTTGCTTTGACTGTTGAGCTTTCCAGTCATACAAACATAGGGAAACACATTCAGAAAGTACAAAGGTTCAACATCTTCCTGTAAAACCAATGATTGAGTTATTTTACTAGTTAACTTTTAAAGATAAAAAAAAAACTGTTACAATTGACTACCTGTTGATCTATGTGATAAAAACTTCCATTGTTCATTTGAAAAGATAAATATTGATGCCAGTTTACTGGTGAGGAAGTGGGAACCTGGGAATTGTGGTGGGGATGAGACCTGCTGGCAGGCAACTTTGGAGCCGGAACACTGAGCTGGTTTGAGTTGTGTTTGCCTTGTGACTTTATCACTGACCATGATCCTTGGGGTGAATGACTGCATCATATGAGATTTCTGAGTCAGTTACGAAGTATGTTCTCATGCAAGTTAGGCAACCATATAAAAGTACTATAAAATAGCTTGTGCACTGGCCCAGAGTTGAGGTGTAGGATGAGGTAGGTAGACAGAAGCTAAAGGAGACATGTTTACACAAATGAGAAAATGGCCAAAGTAGTTTTACAGGTAGGAGGTTGGGAGGTACAGAATGGGTTGTAGCTTATCCTGAGTTCGTAAGCATGGTAAGAGAAAAAATGCCTGGTTTTACTCAGGGGCACTTTGGATCAGTAAAGAGAGTCTGATATTCGCATGTGTTTATGTATTTCTAGCTCATACATGTGCATTACATAAAGTTTAGAAGAATCAAAAAGGTACATAGTGAAAAGTTAGTTTCTAACCCTTTCATGCCTCCCACTCACCTTTCCCTCCTGGTGACTGCAATTGCCAGTTTCTAACCCCTTTCTTTCTGCTTGTTCTTTATTCTAGCGCTAATTAGCCTCACCAAGTTCAAATATTCCTTTCCAGAAACTTTCTAGGTTAGGTGTTTTCCTGCCTGGTTACACTGGATCTTACTTAACGTTGTTCAAAGCCTCAGTGCTTTATTCATCTTTAATTCATCTTCTTTTCCAGTTCTACCTAGTATGCTTTTATTATCCCTACACGAACTGCTCCACTTCCTCAACACTGTTCTCGGTCTTTGTTCTTCTTTGGCCTGCCTTAAATTTATGCTTCTTTGAAACTGAAGCCAGGCCCCCATCTCTTCCCTCTGTTCCATCTGCTATCCATTTCCTTCTTCTCTGAACTCACAAGTCATCAGTATTCCCAAAACTTCAAAGTATGTCAAATAAAATTTTAAGTTGCATTTTTTTGGCTGAAACTGTTTAAATCCAAAAGATGCAAAGAGATTAGTGAAAAACTATCAGACGTTACAATTAAAAGTTTGTATTTGGTTAATAAAAATTTAAATGATATTGTTCATGGTAAGGTCTTTGGCAGAAATGAGTAAAAGAAATATGTGATGGAGAAAAGTTTTGAAACATCAAATGTACATATATTCAGTACTTATTTATGTGAAGACAGTTGCTGACAATATGATCTTTGAAGTCAGGCAGCGCAGGTTTTCCACTCAGGCAAACATACTTGTATAACCTTGGACAATTTTTTCTCATAATTTATTTCTTACCAAGGAAATGACAGAAGGCAAGTAATAGCACTGAACAGAATACCTACCACATAGTAAATGCCACATAGTAAATGTTTAATAAATGTTATGTGCTGTTACTGTTATGCCTTAATTACAATCTTATGATTTGTCCCTGTATTAGGCAGAAAAATTGTGTTACCCATCCCCACCCCCAGTGCCCCACTAACCCCACCAGATGTCTATCTCCTAATCACCAGAACCTCCCATGTTACCTTACTTGCCAAAAGGGACTTTGAGGGTGTGATTACATCAAGGATTTTAAAAAGGAAGATTATCCTGGAGTATTCAGAGGAACTCCACAAAATCACAAAAATGCTTCAGAGATGGAGGGGAGAGGCAGAAGAGTTAGAGAAAATGGGACAACTCAGTTAGGGTCAGAGTTAGAATGGCTCTCGGGAGAAGGATTCAACCTGCCCTTGCTGCTTTCCAGGTGGAAGAGGGGGCTGTGAGCCAGGGAGTATAGGTGGCTTGTAGAAGGGAGCTGGAGAGGGTAAGGAAGTGGATTCTCCCTTCTAAAAAGGAACCCTCCGCTGATACCCTGATTTTACCCCTATGGGAACCCATTCAGGTTCTGACCTCTAGAATGGTCAGATGATAAATTTGTGCTTTTTTTTAAATCATTAAGTTTATGGTGATTTGATAAAGCATCCCTAAAAATAGAATATTTCTCCCTAGCAGAACTGCTTCTGAGGACCAACTCTGTACAGATGTAGTGCTGAACAGTAAGTCAGAATTACTACAAGAAAGGAGTTCCCATTTTAATTTCTTCCTTTTTTTTTTTTTTAGTGGAGGTGATGAAACCAGAGTTAATCATAAGCCAGTCCTCTTTCTCAATATAGATTTTTCATATCAATACAAGTTAAAAATATAGGGGAAATTCCTCATCTCACTGCCAAGGACAGACCTAATTGACAATAGTTTTATCTATACCCGAATCAGGGTTTTCCCCTTAGTGTCTCTGCTTTCCATAACTATAGCTACTTTGCAAGATAAATAATGGCTACCATGTGTGGAGCGCACGGTATGTACCAGGGGTTATGTGAAGTGCTCTGCATATGTTAACTATATGTTATCTTACTTCATCCTCAAAAAACTCCTATAGAAGTAAAAAGAATTGTTTTTCAAATTTCAAGTCATGACTCAGGGGACTTTAAATTCAATTTTGTGGGGAGTGACCAACACAGTTTTTTGTTTTTAATTTTTTTTTTTTTTTTTTTTAGTTGTAGGAGGACACAATACCTTTATTTATTTATTTTTATGTGGTGCTAAGGGTCGGTTCCAGTGCCTCACACACGTGAAGCAATCGCTCTACCACTGAGCCATGAACCCAGCCCCCCAACACAGTTTTTAAACATTGTAATTATAACATATTAGTGCATTGCATTTATGAAGAGTACATTTTAGTTTGAATTATATATGTATATATAATTATAGGGTCTTGATTTAACATTCCAGCAGCCATCTTAAATGTTAACTGCCATCCTATAAGTTTCACTTTCCTGTATTTTCTCTTACCTGAACTCCCCCACACGGATTAGTGACCTACTCCATGGTACCATAACCCTAAGTAATCCCAGCAGGACACAACCCCTTGACTGTGGAAACCCCATGGTGCCATCGACCTAAGCCAATCCCATGCTATTCCCTCGTTCTGATGCAAGCACTGTGAGCATATCCCATAGCACCACAGCTACATCTCCAAACTCCTGCCCCACAGAAGCTGAACATCTGAACATCTCGGGGCCTCTGTCTCCTATAGAGAGATGGCCTTTACTTGTCACCTCTGACAAATAAACTCTTGTGTGTATCTCTGTATGGTCTCTGTCTTTCATTTCTCACTCACCCGTCTCTCATTCCTTGCTTTCCCTTCAATATTTTATATAAAATTAGATCTATATCTGTATCTATAGCTTGATATCTGTACCTATAACTATCTATATATGTATATAGATATGCATATATCTATATATGTATATATGTGTGTATACACACATATATGTTAACTGTCATTGTATATGTATGTGTGTATATATATATATATATATATATATATATATATATATGGAAAAAACAAAACATTGACAAAGTTACTCTGAATATCAAGAGAAGAATATGTGGGGGACTCCGGGGGGCTGGACATATAGAATACACTGATGACTCACTCAACCTTTTATAGTAGAGGTCACATATGGATTATTACATCTAAAGGAAATCAGACCAAGGAAGAAATCGCATAAGAATCTGGAGGGGAGTCTGCTGTCTAAAAGCTTAGTAGGTGATGGCTGTTGGCTTTGTCAATGTTGTTGTTATCTTTTGTTTTTTTCTTCTCTATTTCTTCCGTCTCCTCCAGTGAGCAACCCAGGCATTTGCCAATCTCTTAAAATATGTTTTCACCCTACCTGGTGATTGAAATATATAGCCAGGTTGGATTGCGTTTATAAGCTCTGAAAATATAAGAAATTAGGAAGCAAATGTCTCTTAAGTTACATGTAAATCTAATTGAAGATTTCCCTGCTTTTATAAACTATTGATTTTAGTGTTCAGCTAATATCACATTTAAAATATATTTCACATCACTTCCAGATTCTTGACTCTGAAGTAATTTTGTTTCTAGTTACTGTACTTCTGGAAAATGTGTTTTTAGGCTTTAAGAATTGGGAAGGGTGTGAGTCCAACTTCTCTAACAGGATCTAGCAAGTAGATAGCAGTGTTTAGAACAACCAGCAAAAGGAAGGAGGTATAACCCTAACCCCCCACATGTCAACACATCCATTTCCTTGTTTTAACAATGGTAATCTTTCATTTGCTAGTTTGGTTTGAATGTTATTTGTGGCATGTGGCCCTACTGCCTTAGAGCTTTAAGGGAAAAAAGAGTGCCAATAATTCCCTGCATAGATGTTTCCCTCTCTTTTTAAGCCTATGAATAATTCTTGAGGTCAGTGGTGGCTTAAATGAATAAGCAGGTCATGTGTGGTCACTCAGTGGTTATAATTTTGCAAGACACTCCATGAAGCTGGTTTTTAACCTCTATGCATAAGATTCTAGCAGCAGAACCCACGTTTCTACAACTCTATCTGAGAGGTATTTGTGAAAGTCCTAGGGGAGCTGTGTATCTCATTGGTCTCTAGGGGACAGGTACATGAGAATTGCATGAGGATGGGGGCAGTAACTTTATATTGGATGCATGTGGAGGTTTCTGATGCTCAGAAATAGCTTGGGTGGTCACTATTTCTGTGAAAATGTAGAGAAAGCAGAAATGTATTTGCCTTTTAGTAGGAGTTCATGTTCAATTCTGCCAAACACAGTGCATTCTCACATCAGCCTTCTTGGAGCAGGGAAATTTTGCTGGACCACACTGAGGGGAAAGGAGTTAAGAGAGCCCATGTCGGATGCTCTTTGGGAATAGACACATCCTGTTAGGAGCCTGGAGAGAAGCTTAGTAGGTTTAAGTTGCTATAACAAAATACTATGTACTGGGGAGCTTATAAATGACAGAAACTGATTTCTTACAGTTCTGAGGCCTAGGAAGTCCAAGATCAAGTCATCAGCAGATTCAGTGTCTGATTAAGTCCCTCTGCTCTTTTCAGTTCTGAAGGAGATGTAGAAGGGCTTAGGTAGCCAGGGCAAGATGGCAAGAGAGGTGGTCAGGGGCAGAACAAAGGAGTATGAGATCAACTTCCTGCTTGACAACAGCACTTGTGGACACAAGCAGGTACCTAGTCAGATACACTTCCATACTTGTGCTAAGTGGTGGACCTAATAGACAAACTAAAACAGATGCATGGACTGAGGGGGCACCAATCAATAATAGTGAGGTGTGTGTGTGTGGACAGGAAAGGAGCTAAGAAGAGGAGTAAATTCAAGAAACCACAAAAAGAACAAGCCAAAATTCTGCCATTGGATTCCTAGCTCTGGAGCCTCTTTTCTTTGGAGAAGTCTATCTCTGATGCTTTTGCAATGAACCTACTTTTTGCTTGCCATCGCTATGTGTGCTGTTCTTCAATTCTGGGCTGAGCTGAGACAATGAACCTAGCACTCCTAGACAGTAGCAGTTCATAGAAGACATCTTCTAGCTGCGTCATTACACAGCAAAGGAGCAAAACAGCTCTCTTTTTCCTCTTTAATAAGGGCAGTAAGCCTAGTCATGACAACTCTGCCTTCATGACCCAATCATACTTCAAAGGCTCTACCTCTTAACACCATCACATTGGAGATCAGATTTCAACATATACATTTGGTAGACAGGGACATAGATATTTAGACCATAGCAAAAGGTAAGAAGGCTATGGGGCTTGCAAGCCCCATTGACCACCCATGCCTTTCCATGCATTTGGTAAGGAGTAATTTTGCTTACTGGACCGATGTTTATTACTCAGTCATGTTAGTGAGCAGCAGAAGCGTACGTCAGTCAGCATATCTTGTAAAAAGAAATAGCTTTGTAACAAAAGAAGCCCACTTACAATGAAACATTTTAATGATAAAAACGTCATGCTTTGAGAGGACTCAATAAGTAATATCTTCCTTTTCTTCTTGAACTTGGAGCCAAGCGAGAGATAAATTACATAGCCAGCAGATAGAGATCAACTGTGAGTTCCAGTACTGAGGAGAACTGGATTGGAGCACGTGGCCTAGGAGTACAGATGTAGTGGATTTGTCAGACTTCATCTCTGAATCTCATCAACTGACAGTCCTGGGCATGGCAGGACAGCTGCCAACCTCTTTGAAGGGGCAGACCCTGAAACACATAATATAAAGCAGAGGGGATTTATTAATTTATTAAAAAATAGTTATTTGTAGCGCATCCAGGGTATGCTAGGCATTGTTTGAGATACAACAGTGGATAACAGAGACAAGTCTTACTTTCTGTGTGGTTTTATTTTCTTGTGTGTGTGTGTGTTGGGGGGTGGCATTGAGGATGGGCGAGTCACGTGGGTATCATAGACACTAAAGACAATAAAGAAGTTCCCGCCTCAGAACTGACAGATTGGCTCTGAAAAGATTGAGACAGGGCTTGTACAATGCGTGTATTACTTTTCCTAATTCGGATATCACAAAATTCCTGGGGAAGAGCTTGGAAGAATGGGAGAGATGCGTGAAATATCAGTCTAGTGTTTTCAAGAGGTAGGGAAATGTGGGTTTTCTTTAACAAAATGTTCTATCTATGCATAACATTTCAACAGATGTGCATAAAGCTTCTCCAAATCTCCCATAGTGTCACTTTTTACACCCCACTGTAAAATAATTGTTGTTACCTTTTCTTGCTTATCAATATATTTTCTATCAATATAAAGCAAAATATGCATACTTAACCTTTAAAACATGTTTGCTAGATATAAACAATGTGAATATGAAGTGAATATGAAGTGAAAAAGATAAAAGTAAGAAAGTGCAGACTCTCTAGGTATCATAATTAAATACAACTATTAGTAAATAATATTTTCCTTAACTTATTTTTTTCCCCTAATGTTAGGGAGGAAAAAAAAAACCCAACATTTTAATTTTCTTGCATCTATTATAATCCTAGACCTTGAAAAATCTTGAATCTTTGCCTAATTAATGAAGTATACTCCATTCCCCAGACATTGTGTAAGTTACAAAAATGGGAAGAATAGTAAATGCTGGCATCCTTTCAAAGTGCCGGCCTGTGCTGTTTGTGAGCTGGAAGAACCCTTCAGTGCCTTTTTTTTTTTTTAAAGAGAGAGAGAGGAATTTTTTTTTAATAATTATTTTTTAGTTCTCGGTGGACACAACATCTTTGTTTGTATGTGGTGCTGAGGATAGGACCCTGGCCGCACGCACACCAGGCGAGCACGCTACCACTTGAGCCACATCCCCAGCCCTTCAGTGCCTTTTTTTTTGCAATGGGCTCCTACTGAGGGTCTTTCTTCCTGGCATAACATCCTCATATGTGCAATCCCACTAATCAACAAATTCTTCTCTTGAAGTAGGGGTTCTTAAAGCTTCATGCTGTGTCTCTTGTATCTTGTATCCTGTTTCTTATTTTTCTTAATTTCTCTTACTCTCAGAGACAAAAGGATAGTGACAAAAGTGCCACTTTATTTCTCTAAGTTTGGAAAGAGTTATGTATTGGAATTATGATGTTAGCTTACCCCTTACACTGCAGTTTTTCACATAAGGTGAAAGGTTATTTTGTGCAGAAAAAAAAAAACACTCTTGTTTCAAATATAGCATAACCTTTTAGATAGACTGTATTATAATGGCTGGTTGTAGTGACTTCATAAAAGATAATTGAAAGGAAATGCATTAATATCTTGTCCTTTTCTTTGCGATACCAAATATGGGTTTCATTTTAAGAAGAAAACTCAATTTTCCTCTCAATTAAGAAATTACTGTAAGAAACTGGAATGACACACCAGAAAGGGTTTCGTCACATTGGAATGACTAATCACTTTTAGAATGGGGAGTTCTTTATAAATATAGACTGGAGGATGGATTATGATTTAGCCAGGGTTATGGATTGCAGTTGAATGTCAAGGACAGAATAGATTTTTTTTTTTAACTTGTTGGAACTGAGCAGTGTTAGAAATAGGGAAATAACAGGGGCCAAGTGATTCTCAGCAACTCTGGTTTGCTTACTTGGAGCACTTTCAAATGTTAACCAAGAACACTTTCTCTTTCCTTCCCGAAGTTTATTCCTCAAACTCTTTTCTATTCTGCCTTCCTTTTGCTCATAGTTTTCTACTTCCTTCCTTTTGCTCATAGTTTTCTACTTCCTTTTGCTACTGGTTTGCTACTGCCTCTATTTTTGAAACGTACATTTTTAAAGTCTAATTTCTTATTCCAATTCTCTCTTCTTACCCTTTGTATGGGTGTCTTTTCTTTAGTACAGGGTATTTATGCTTCAATAAAAGATTGAAGATTTCTAAACAGTATAATACATATTATTACATTTATTTTTGGTACTTGGTAGAAACTATGCATGTATATATCTCTATGATGACAAGATCTTTGATTACTTCTTTTTTTTTTTTTGGTTAATGTGTCCAGGGCTATATGCGATAAGTGCTTATAAGAATAACACATGGAGCAATTTTACCCAAACCACAGTAGCTGCTGAGATGCTACAGGTCTCCTGCTCATGCTCTTAAAAATCTGTGTGCCTAGGCCAGTGACATCATCTGAGGGGGCTTGTTGGAACTTCAGGATCTGAAGCCCTGCCCATTCTTATTGGAACAGAAGATTCTCAGGGGATTTATATGTACAATACAACTTGAGAAAGACTGTGCTGAAAGACATATAGAAACCTATTTCTGCTAGAGTGTTTTCAATGTCCAGAATCTTATCTGTACCTTTAATTTAGTATATTAAAGCATAGAACCAAAGGCTTTCTTGGTGACTTCAGAGAGTTAATATCATGTAGTATAAAGTGCAATCGAAGAGTGACTTAAGACACTGAGAGAATCAAACTTGTTATATGTTTGGAATGTTTTAATGTGTCTGGGGGTTATGAATATTCTGTCTTAGCCTCAAGAAATGATGGTTACTTTATGTAATAATTGTTATATCCTATACAGGTTATAGTTGTTATCCCTGTGCATAAACAAATAGTATATTTCCATAGTCTTTATTTGAATGCCTAACCAGTTGGAGAAGCTAGACATGTGTAACCAGTTCACTTAACAATCAAGTTCCAAAAATAATACATGGACTTCCTCCTGGTTTCTTCTCTGCTCAAGGCTTCCAATGGTTTGGATAATGCTATAGACTTAAGGAAGCTGGTAGGAGTCCAAAATTCTCAGGGTGCTATGTGAATCACTCTACCTGATTCATGTATGTACCTTCATAGGCTTTTAATATTGAGGGATATTTGGAGATGAAAAGATTAGAGTAATTATAAGCCCATTAAATTATAGGCTGACAACTTTTATGAAGATTTATTTTCCTGGTACACATATTTTCATCACTTTAAAAAAATTGTTCTTAGATTTTGGGCACTCTATTAACGAAAAATCAAATATAGTTCTGTAGATATTCTGCTTCATAATTATGAAGCACAATGTGAATGGCTATTAGTATCCTCCAACCTTATCCCTATTAGTGAGTAAAAAATAAGTCAGGCCATGATTCATGAAATTAAGGTTTTATTTTCAAATAAATGACTGAAAGTGTTATAGTTTTGAATGACTATGGAAAAATTTTTTTCAAAGGCAGAATTGTTAAAAAATACAATCCTTTGGAAACATGTGCAGTGGTGCATGCCTGTAATCCCAATAACTGGGGAAGCTGAGGTAGGAGGATTGCAAGTTTAAAGCCAGCCTCCGAAATTTAGTGAGACCCTGTCTCAAATGAAGGCCCGGGGATGTGGTTTTGTGGTGAAGTGCTGGGTTCCATCCCTAGTACAAAAAACAAAACAAAACAAAAAACAATCCTTTGGAAAACAGGGTGCAAAAAATGCAGAGGTATTGCCACAACCTTTAAGAAATTTGAATAGAACCAGTAGGCTGCTGATGCTCCTTAAAAGGAAACCTATGGATTTTCTCATTGACCAACACTTTGGTCCTCCATAGCTGGCAGCAGAGTGAAGTTTTGTGGAGGAAGGCCCATAGGACTGCAGGATCTCACTAATCACTGTGGCCACTCCACCTTGGCCCCAGAGAAGACGTTGAGATCTCTGTCTTTAGCACCAGGCCTAGCTAGGGCACACTTCCCCTCCTGAATTCCCCCACAACATGGTGAAGACCACACTGTAACCACTGACAAACATTTACCAGAGATTCAGGGATAACAACAGAGAATATAGTATCGTGTGGCTTCCTTTTCATAGTGTACAAGACCACTGTCACCTCACAGGAAGGAGGGTAGGGAAGAAGAGGGCAGTTTGGGAAGGTGTCTGTTTAATCTTTGCCTTTTTTATCTGTCTTTGGCTTCTATCCTCCTCTCACTGAGGAGGAGGTGGTTCTCAGATGACTGGCCAATCACTTCTTGGAGTCTTGAATGCAGAAGCTGGTCTGATTTGAGGGGAAAGCATAAAAAAAGAAGACATCATGGGAACTCTTAAAATGCTTTGGGACTTTCAAGGGAGTTCCATTGTTATTGTTGGGATGTCCAGTTGAAGTCCAGGTCCTTGATGTCCTGAACAAGGAATTGAGCAAGACACAGAGAAATAACAAAGTACAGATTTATTGAAGATGAAGATAGCCCTCCAGTAGGTAGAGCAGAACATGCCGAGTGAAAGATGAGGATCAAGGCCTCAATGTCTGGAAATTAGGGTCTTAAATCCTGAACAGTAGGGTTTGCTCTTCCCTATATGGACCTGATTGAAGACCCATTTGCTCCCATTGGTTACCTTATGATACCTGATTAGAATATTTTCCAATTTTTCCCCTCATTGGTTACTTCAGAAACCTAAAGAGAATGCTGCTTACTTTAACCCCATTGGCATCTTAAAATTTGATCCTGTGGCAGCAGTTGTCATGGTGATAAGTCCTCAATGGTGGGAGTTGTCATGGTATTGGGATTTATTGTAAACTCGGACAGGCCTTGTCTCCTTGTCTTGCCCTCCAGCAACTTCTTTCTAATACCCTGTCTCTGCCATCTTGGGGTCCCTGGACTCCTACCTAACACCATCACTGCCATTTTCAAAGAGAAAGCTCAGTGGGATACAGAAATTTAAGAAGAAAGCAAGCAACCAAACAAACCACAAACACCTTAAAAAAATTCCAGAGTGACCTTCAAGACATGGTTTCACATGCAGAAATTTCATAATGAAAAGTATTTCTCAGAACATGTTGTATTTCACATGGTTCAGTAATGAGGGTGTTATGGGTAGTTGTGGTGTGGGCTGCCCTGTTCCCTGCTTATTTTCCCAAACTTTTATTTGGGAAATATGACATTCTCCATTGTGAACTAAAGATACCTATGTTGGATAACATAACTGTAATTCATATGAAAATACAATTTTCTCTTGATATCCACAGAGGTTTGGGTTCCAGAACCGCTGTGGACACTAAAGTCCACATATGCTCACTCAAGCCCCTCAAATAAAATCGTCTGGTATTTGCATATAACCTTTACAATCCTCCTATATACTTTAACTTATCTCTAGACAACTTATACTACCTGACACAATGTAAATATTTGTAAATAGTTGTTATACTATATTGGTTAAGCAATAATGACAAGAAGAAAAAGACTGTATTTTGTTAAGAACAGACGCTTTCCGCCCCAAATATTTTCATTGGTTGAATCCGTAGATGTGGAACCCAGGGATATAGAGTGCTGACTGTATTTGGTTATGTATTTTTGGAGTTAGGTATTTTGCACGCCACCTTCTGGCCACTATTAAGAAGGTACCTACAATGAAACTGGGGAACAGGAAGATGAGTGAGAGCAATTTGAACTTGGAGCAGTGCTGTCTGAAGGCTGATTCTCTAACCACGCCCTTATAACTGCTTGTAGTTTTTGTTAAATGTGGATTCCTGGACCCTATCCCACCCTTCCATAATTAGGATCTATGGATGTGTAAAGAGAATAGGAGTTTGTAACAAGCCCAGGTGATTTTCTTGCCCACTAAATTTGGAGAACCATTGGTATAGGGATGTAGCATAAATTTTGAGATTAGAACATTTTCATTCCTAATTAGTTATGTTATAGAAGAAAACATAGGGAAATACTTCTGTAACCTTGATTTAGGCAAATACTTCCTAAGTCATAAAATGCATGAATAATATGGGAAAATCATACTAAAAAAAGAATTAATAGAGATGAAAAAATGTTTGCTTTTCAAAACACATTGTTAAGGAATAGACAAGCTACAGATAGAAATAAGATATTGGCAAAACACATATGACAAAGAATTTGTGTCCATAATATCAAAAGAACTCTTACAACACAATAATAAATAGACATCTGGGAACAAAAATAGCTTTTGAAAAATTTGTGGACACTTCACCAAATAATTTGTATGCATTATATAAACAATATCCTAAATGTTATGAGTTATTAAGAGAATAAAAATCAAAACAATAATGAAATGTCCAAAGAGTGGCATGTGAATATTTATTTTTAATAGTCAAAATCCCAAATGTCCCTCACCTGGGAATGAGCAAACAAATTGAAATTCTACTCAGTAATAATTAAAAGACTACAGAGAGATGCAATGATGTTGATACATCTCAAAAGCATTCTGATAACTGAAAGAAATCTCAAAATATTGCATAATTTATGGGTGCATTTACCTGAGGTTCTAGAAAAGACAAAACTATAATGACAGATAGCAGATTGGTGGTTATGAGGGGCTGGAGTCGGGGTGGGGGAAGGGATTGACTGCAAAAGGGCACAAGAAACATTTTTTTTTTTTTAAGAGAGAGAACTATTTATTATTTATTTTTTGGCGGACACAGCATTTTTGTTTATTATGTGGTGCTGAGGCTCGAACCCGGGCCGCACGCATGCCAGGCGAGCGCGCTACCGCTTGAGCCACATCCCCAGCCCCACACAAGAAACATTTTGGATGATGGAAATATTCTATTATCTTGATGTGGCAGTTGTTTCATAACAAATGAATAACTGTATTTATTTGCCAATACTAATAAAATTGTATACTTTTGTTATGGTTTTGATATGGAATGTCCCCCCAAACCTCATGTGCTTGGCAATGTAGCAGTGTTTAGAGGTGAAACGATTGGATCATGAGGGATTTGACTTTATCAATGGGTTAATCCATTTGATGGATTAATAATTTGAAGAGACACCCTGGGAAGTGGTAAAAACTACAGGCAGGTGGGGCATAGCTGGAGGAAGTAAGTCACTTGGGGCCTGGTCCTAGGCACTATATCTGTTTTTGGTCCCTCCTGGACTTTCTCTCTGCTTTCCAGCTTCTGTGAGCTGAGCCGCTTTCCTTTACCATCCATTTCTATCATGATGTTTCTGCCTTGGAGCCTGCTGACCGTGGGCTGAATGGTCTGAAACTGTAAGGCCAAACATATTTTTTCTCTTCTAAGTTGATTTTTTCAGACATTTTGGTCACAGCAACAAAAAGCTGACTAACACAACTTCAAATTGGTGAATTTTATTGAATGTAAATTAAACTTCAATATAGCTCATTTTAAAATATTCAGGGTAGAGGTGTGGGATAGAAATACAAATTTGAGACTCATGAGCATATAAATGGTATTTAACAGTATGGAACAGGATGATGTCACTGAAGATAAATAATGAGTTGATGTCTAAATGGAAAAGAAGTAAATGCTTGCAAGCCTGGGAAACAAGATGGAAGTAGCATATACGATTCAGAAGTAGTTAGTGAGGAAAACCAGCTATGTGTGGTGTCCTGGAAGCCAAGTGATAGAAGTTTTTCAAGAGCAAGTGAATGTGTCAAATGCTGTTGATACATCAAAATTTTGAGGACTGAGCATTTCTTATTGAGTTTAGTGATCACCTATGAAGGGAAGTCATGTTTTCTCTTGACAAGCAGTTTTTCTGGGGCTGTTTGGAGTTGGTTCAAAAGAGAATGGATGCATCTAAGTCGCAGCCATTGGATACAGACAGCTACAAATTAGGAGTTTTGTTTAAAGGGAAGGAATGTAATGCAGTGCAGGTGAGAGGGCAAGTAAGCTAATGAGAGAGCTTGTTAGTAATTTTACATGGGAGCAATATTGCCATGTTTTTATGCTTATGGGAAAGATTCAGCAGAGGAGGAAACATTTATGAAATAGGAAAAAAGGGGACTATTTGCCGGAACGACATCTTTAAGCAGGAAAAAGTTGATGGCATCTGGTGAAGTTGAAGTGTAGGCCTTGGGCAAGAGTATGGACAGTGTCATTAACAGGAAAAGAGGTTGGAATGAACAACGCAGGTAGTCACTGTGATGGTAGCTTGTGGGGTTTCTCCTCGCCTTAGGTCTCTCTCCCTCCCTCTCTCTCTCTCTTTCTTTCTTTTTTTTTTTTTAAAGATACAGGAAGCAAGACTATCAGCTAAAAAATAAAGATGAACTGATAGACCCAACCTGATCTTTTCTTAAAATTGGGCATCTCGCCACAAAACCATGAAAAGATAATTTCGGCTTTACTATAAATTACTGCAAATTCTGAACCTGCTTGGAATGCCTGCCTGTGCCTTGAACTCACCCATGCCTGGCTCTCTGACCAGATAGCAGCCCTCTCTGAAACTTAGTGACACCTCATAAATATTGGCCTTCCCTAGCCAGACAACGACCCTCTCTGAGGCTCTAACGGTCCTCATAAATTCTGATGTTGGGGCCAGCAAAAAATGTAAACTACCATTAGTGTGATGCTTGTCAGAGTTCTGTTATCTGTAACCCCCCTTTGTGTAACTTTCTGGGCTATAAAGCTGGGCTGCAGGAAAGCTGGGGTGCTGTCTTGTTCCTGCCGTTTTGGGAGGGAGAGGCAGCCTGGCCGGTCGAAATAATAAGCTTGCTTTAATTTGATTTTAATTGGAGTCAGTGGTCTTTTCTTGCTTCCTGGTCTAACAGAACCACAAATTGTTGGAGGTTTGAGGAGACAAAAGAAGATATGAAGCAGTCACATTGAGTGGGAATGTGAATGAACTAGGAAATGTGGTTTGATTGTTGGGCAGAATTAGGAGTCCAGTTTGACCGAAAATTTAACGTAAGACCAGTCAACATGGTAGAGTGTTTGTCTTCAGTGTGTTTTTCATGCAGCTACAAGGATGCAAGCACAAAGTAGATGGAGAAAAGAATCTTTCCAGGATTAAGGTCATTCCAGGAGAAAATGAGAAGGGAGAGGAGAAGCAGAGGAGTTGTTAATACATGCCAGAGAATGATTATAATAAATATAGACTGTGGACGTAAGCTGTGGAATGAAGCAACACATGAGGAAATAATGGATGATGCCAAGGTGGTAGGATTGGTGGTGTAAGAATGGCTAAGTGCACAGTATGAGAGTAAGTCTGAAAGATGGGTGAAGGGATTTATTAAAATTGTGAGAAGGGAAGGGATTAACAAGATTCATGTTTGGACACGAGAGTTAATATCAAGAAGTCAGGTATAAGATCAATGCAGAACAAAAAGCTGCGGCTGGATTTTTCATGCGGCTGGATTTTTCATGCCCCTGAGTCCCAGCCCTTGGTTTACCTGATTTCAGTAGTACTTTCGGGAGCTCTTCCAGTGTTGGTTGATCCCCTTCCACCTTAAGTACCTGCTCTGTTCTTACTTTTCTGCCTTGGGGCCTTCTCTGAAGCCTAGATAAGGAGGCCTGGACGAGTATAGTTAATATTTCTGGTGACAAATCTGGTGACAAACCAGCTGGGAACAGGAATTGATGAATAAATATCCCAGCTTCCCTTCCAAAGGGAGCATGATTCTTCAGAGGGTCTTCAGTGGAAGTGACTTGATATCGTATATTTTGGTAACTAATACAGCAGCGCATGCTTTGATCTCACTCTTCTCATATCGTCACTCTTACATTCTGGGATCATCTCTGAAACTATCTGCATGCAAGTATTTGTCTTGAATTCTGCTTTGGGAAAATTAGATCAAGGAACTGAGATGCCAGGTTATTCAAAGCATCATTCAAGTAGATATTTAGAAGATAATGGTAATGTTGGAATAAATGAAGTAATCTAGGTGGTACAATCTGCAAGAACCAGGGGACCATTACTTATCACATAATGTAGTGCCTGGCACTTAATAATGATTTGGTGTATATTAGTTGAATAAATAATCTCTTCACTTTTGTGAATTTATTTCCTACTGTAGAAGTTTCTTTTTCTTTTTCTTTCTTTCTTTCTTTTTTTTTTTTTTTAGTACCAGGGATTGAACCCAGGGGTGCTTAACCACTGAGCTATATTCCCAGTTCTTTTTACATTTCTTATTTAGAGACAGGGTCTCACTAAGTTGCTTAGGGCCTGACTAAGTTGCTGAGGCTGGCTTTGAACTTGCTATCTTCCTGTCTTGGCTTCCCAGGCTGCTGGGATTATAGGTATGTGCCACTGAGCCTAGCTGGGAATTTCTAGAAGAATCATTCTGACAACCATTGTAAGACATCTGTACTACATTAGTCTGACCAGAGAAATCATGAGAGGTCTAATGGCTGGTAAGGCCAGAAACCACTCTTAAGTAGGAAAATCAATCATGGTGCTTTGAATTTTTTATGGAAGGAAATGTCTGGATATTCATTGAAAATGATCTAATGAAACTATTCTGTGAAGCTTGGGGAACTGGAGAAAAATACTTCAAGCCCATTCAAGATGACCCTTCTTCTATTCCTTTTCTTACTGTGCCCAGATAACCTCTTTCTGGGTGCATTTACTTTCACAGGATACTTTAAAAGAATGCAGGGGTCTTTCTATTGCTCTACTTCTTTTGTATCAAACAGCTCTAAACTAATGAAATGTTACTGTAAATTCATTAAGAAATATGTTTACAGCCTTAATATTTGTGTTCCCTAATGAATACCTAAATGGTTTGTGAAAGCTAAACAATGATGTAGGCAGTTGATTAACTTTAAACATTATCTCCAGAAGAAACGTAACATATTTATAGGGTAAGAATTGATTAATGTTGAACAAGAAAATGGGAGGAACTGACGCAAATATTCACATGGAATTACACCTGAGTTGCCGAGTTTCTAAATGTAATGCCTTTTCTTATCTCTATAATGGAAATTGTCATTAGGAGGATGGCAGGAGTAGGTTGTTACTGCTGGTAATGAAGCAAGACATGAAACACTCAAGCGTATACTCGTAAAATTGCATTTATTGGTAGAAAGGAAAATGGACTCATTTATATCTTAAAGACACTAATGTACATGTTAAAGACAACATTCTGTTATATTATTCCGATACTCATAAACATATATACAGACCAGATCATTTGTTTTTAAATGGCTGAATACTAAGAAAGAATATACTTTGTAGTGAAAATTTAGTTTGTATGATTTTCTAGTCATTAAAATGTTATAGACCCCAAATATATGACTTGGTTTATCTATCATCTATTCACCCATCCAGAAAGAAGTGCTTCTGAAATATCTTGGGTGTGTCACTTGGTTCTTTGTAGTAAACATGGAAAAAAAATGTAGATAATAAAATTTAAACCACCCACTCTTTCACCTCAGATCATTGCTCTGATCAGAATATGATATTTTTGGGAGGACACTTTGAGAATTTGAATCAAAAGTTAGTTTGTATCAAGAGATATATCTTGTTCTTGACTCAGGAAGAGATTTATCTTAAGAAAATAGCTACTGATGGCTGGCTGGTTTACACTGTATGGGCTGCTGTAACAAATTATCAAACTAAGTGACTTATACAAAAATTTATTTGTCACAGTTCTGGAGGTTGGAAGTCCAAGATCAAGGTGCTGGTAGACATGGTGTCTGAGAAGGGCCCTCTTCCTGGCTCATAAAAAGCAGCTTCCCCTTTGTCCTCATGCGGTAGAATAGGATCCCTCTGGGGCCTCTTAAATAAGGGCAGGAATCTCATTCATGAGGCTCTGATGCTAGCATTCAGACCATAGCAGGTGTCTAGGGTATTTGTAATAGTATTGTGAATAATAGTTCTAAACCAGAAAGGAAGGACATTATACAAAGCTATTTGCTAGATTCATCATGGCCTGGTTGTATAATTAAACACTAAATGATCAATAAGAATTATATTGTAGAATATTTAATTTAAAAAAGGCTAGGTGCATGCACATACACACATATAAGAATATTTAGTGACATCAAAAAATCTTCTATTTACAGTTAAATTAAAAACAGTAGTGTTGGGAATAGTAACCCACAATGATGCATGTTGTGTGTGTAGGTATGTATACACACCTTTGTGCTTGGATCTATGTATAGAAATGACCATAGGTATGCCCACATTTTCATAGTGAGTCTTTTGTGTCGAGTGCTTCAATTTTCTTTTTGCTTTCTGTATTTACAGTTTTTCTACAACAAATGAGGGCTTTTAAAAAAATTTATTTTTTATTAGTTCTAATCAGTTATACATGACAGCAGAAAGCTTTTCGATTCATTGTACACAAGTGGAGCACAACTTTTCATTTCTCTGGTTGTACACAATGTAGAGTCGTATCACATGCGCAAGTCATACATGTACCTAGGGTAATGATGTTCGTCTCATTCCACCATCTTTCCTACTCCCATGTCCCCCCCTCCTTTCCTCCCTCCTCTTGGCCCAATCAATGTTCCTCTATTCTCCCCTCGACCCCCACTATGGAAACAGCATCCACTTATCATAGAAAACATTTAGCCTTTGGTTTTTTTTTGGGATTGGCTTACTTCGCTTAGCATAATATTCTCCGACTCCATCCATTTACCTGCAAATGCCATGATTTTATTCTCTTTTAATGCTGAGTAATATTCCATTGTATATATATACCACAGTTTCTTTATCCATTTATCTACTGAAAGGCATCTAGGTTGGTTCCACAGTTTAGCTATTGTGAATTGTGCAGTTATAAACATTGAAGTGGCTGTGTCCCTGTAGTATGCTGATTTTAAGTCCTTTGGGTCTAGACTGAGGAGTGGGATAGCTGGGTCAAATGGTGGTTCCATTCCAAGTTTTTTAAGGAATCTCCATACTGCTTTCCAGTTTGGTAAATGAGGGAATTTAGAAAATAAATTTGAGCAATTGTGGGTAAGAAAAAACTTATATACATATTTTAAACCTTTAAGTGGAATATTAAGATATGGAAATTTGAGAGGACATATTTATCAAAGATTGATATCTTCATCTTATAAAAATTTTAAATATAAAATTTGAATATCTGTATGAAATCTTCACCCAGAAGTTTAAAGAATATATCTGGAGATAGGCAGAGGCCTCAGAAAAGGAGATATGGTGATAAATGAACAAAATTTAATTGAAAATAGTGCTTAAGGCCAGACCTAGTCTCTTATCCTTTTCACAAAATTGAAAGTGACTCCCTTTCAGAAACGGGTCCCCAGAGGGGTGGCTGGTTCTGGCTCGCTGTCCACTCCATTATTCATCTCTGGAGAGTCCGTGACAGGAGCTGAGAAGACAGAGACATGGCAGGTGATGCTGCAGACACACATTGGTGTGTTATTCTAATAAGATTTGTTTTATTTAATAAGCTGCGAAGCTCCTCTTTTAAATTACTCCTGAGTGATTGAATCTAATAGTCAAAACTTACCATAAATAAAACCATAAATACTTACATTTTCCTCTAATTGAAGTACACATAATTGAATGTTTTATGGGAGAAAAAAGGGGGTTAGAGAAGCAATGGAGTGGTTATTGGTGATGGTGGGGCTGTCGGGGGACATGATCAACTGGAGGATATTTTGATACCTGAGGTGTTAGCCTGATACTTGATACCTAAAGGGGTGATGCCTGGAAGTGAGTCAGAGTACAGAATGGGTTGTTCACTTTTTCTGTAAAGAGCAAGCTACTTGGCTCCCGTTTTAGCACTTAAATTAACCCTGGACAGTGCTTGAACCATGAGCCTATCTGTGTTGCAGTAAAATTCCACTTACAAAAATAGGTTGCAGGGCTGGGGATGTGGCTCAAGCGGTAGCATGCGCGAGGCCTTGGGTTCGATCCTCAGCACCACATACAAATAAGATAAAGATGTTGTGTCCACTGAAAACTAAAAAATAAATATTAAAAAAAAAAGGTTGCAGGCTGGATTTTACCTACAGGCTGTAATCTGCTGACCCCTGGTCTAGACTTTAACAGTAAGAGAGTGATGGGCAAAATGCTAATGATGCTGAGCAATTGAAAGTGTGTTGTGTATATGGTCTTCTTTTTTTTTTAAATATTTTTTTAGTTGTTGATAGACCTTTATTTTACTTATTTATACGCGGTGCTGAGAATGGAATCTGGTGCTTCACATGTGCCCGGCAAGTGTGCTACCACTGAGCCATAATCCCTGCCCTGTGTGTATGGTCTTTCCTGTGAGAACAGCACACAAAACTGAGAAATATGATTTTAATGTTTAAAAAATATTTAACAAGTGAATTGCTTCCATCGACAAACGAGTCAAGTTCCATCATTTATCTGTATTATTTCCCTTTTTGTATAACTCATTAATGGAAATACAAGGATCAACCAACATTTATATCCAAACTCCAGGAGCAGCTTTACCAGCACACAACTGCTTCCCTCCTGAGGGCCCTGGGGCTCTCATGCCTTCTGTTCCAACCTCTGATGAAGCCTCTGATTATGCTGTAGTGATGGGGATGCTGTTTTCTAAAATGGCACTAGCAAGATCTGCTCCAAGGTGACTATACAGAGCATGTTTCAGCTTCTGTTGTTGAGGAAGTAAAACTTAATTCCTGGTAGGTCAACCCATTAGATATAGGTGTGTTTGATTTTTTTATCTGACAAGTAAAAATTATTCACGTTTACTATGGCTTGAAATATGTTCAAGGTGTGTTTTAAACATCATGTGCAAGGAGTAGGGGAGAGCATTATGGTGACTGAGTTCCTCATTGGAAGAATGTCTTTTTTTTCAATAAGTCACTTGAAGGAGCCACTTGGGTGTGAAAAGTTGGGTCTCAGGAGAGGTAGATGAAAGGGTGACTGGCTATGAATGAGAAAATGAGAGGATGTTGTGCCTCCTACACACCCAGTGCTGTTCTAGACACTGGGGATAGAGTTGTGAACAGGATTAAGAAGGTCTCCTGCTGTCAAGTAGCTTATTTTTAGTCTAGCTGGAAAAGAGTGAAGAAGAACTGCAGGTGCAGAGAAGAAGAGAGAATTCAGCAGAGGCAGGATGTGATTGCAAGAGATGAATAAGATGAATGTAAACCCTGCAAGGATCATTTATGATAGGGATAGGGGTAAGGAATACAAGAGATAGAGCATTTCCTCACCTATGTGGGGCCAAATTTCAAACAGGAAAAGGTGATTTCAGAATAGCTGAGACAGCTGACCTTGGATTACCCTCAGTGATAGAAGACAATCTTTTTTTTTTCTTTCTTTCCCCTGTAGTCTTTCTCTTTACTTACTCTCTTTGCCCCCACCAAGTGGCACAGTAAGGAATATTCTGTGAGATCTTGATTTAATTAACGTTGGAAAGATGCCATTAGTAATGGTTATGTTACATGTGCTTGTGACTGAAATGAGACACTCTTGTCTAGGACCACAGTTATCTGATTTAGTGCCACTCTGATGCTAATGCTTTAGAAATGTGATAGGACATTGATACATCTTCTGCAACACCATGCACCAGCGTTTTGTATTTGGGTCAACATAGCTGCTTGCTTCCTGCAGGTTTGGACTGAAGCTGTTCACACTGTAAGAAACACTGTGTAGTGAAATTTCTTTCTGAAGTGAGTGTTTGCAGCAGCCCACTTAAAATCTGCACGTGGCAAGAAACAATGGGACAGGTTCTTCCGGAATACAAACGGTGTCCCGTGACTCTTAACTGTCACTCCCTGCCCCCAGAAAATTACATTCATTCTTTGTCGCTAAAGCACTCCGTTAAATATTTTTGTTTCTTCATTTTAAAGGAAAACCACGCTGCGTGGAATCTAAAGTTTAAAATCACATATACATGTAGTAGAAACTCTAAAAAGAACAAAAAAGAAATGATTGGTCAGACATTTATTTGTAATTTAAAAGTGAGTTATTAGGCAATCTTAGATGTTTCAACTTAAATGGAGACTTTACTGACTGCCTCCTGGACAGGCTTCACCTCAAGTTTAGGTTTATGTGTTTAAATTCTCTAGTTTCATACAAATACTCATCATAAACAAATAGAATGAAATTTGATTTTTTTGAAAAGCACAAATCTTTACTTAATGCCACCCTTCTCATGCTGTTATGAAAGTGAGTTACAGAGCTGACTTTTGGAAATGTTAGTCACAGAAACCTTTATTTTTGTAAAAATGTCAGTTTTTTTTTCCCCCGAAGATGCACTTCAAGTGAATTACCACTAGATGGCACCAGTGTAACACTCAGATGGAAACAAATATCTGATTCTTAGAACTGAGTTGACTACTTCAGCTTAGTAGCCACACATCTATTCAAAAAGTAAATTCAAATGAAAGAGATTTCTTAATGTAGCCCAATTATAGTTCTTATATCACTCAAGGAACTTGGGATAAGGCTGGTATATTTTGAGTTTTTTATTTGGGTAATTTTAATTATTTTATTACTCATCCATCTTTAACAATTTAGCTTATGGAATCTAAATACTCTCTTTCAAAAAAATCTATTTTACCTATTTTTAAGAAGTAAAAGAAAGTACATATCTATTTAATACTCTTATGTCTCTGTGCCTCCATAGTTTTGACAAACCTGTGATCACAACTCACAAAATTCACAATAGAGGGGAGTAGATATTACCTTCACAATCCATTGGTCTAGCCCAAAGAGTGCGGTCCCCTGGTAGCAAGATCACAATCATTTATCTTTCTCAGCCATCTGGCTAGTCATAGACCATTAGGGGGAGATTTCTTTGTAGGCTGAGTGGTCAAGGAAGAAATGTGGCATTTCATTGGCATGAAGTAGCCACCTCCCTGTTTCCCCTTTGGTGCTTTTTTAGCAGCATTGATTCTCCCTCTTTGCACACCCTCCTGAGGGCATGGAATAGCCTTTGAGTCTTCATTCCTCTAATCAGCATGTTCAAAAGAATGTCTCAGGCAGGATCTCATAGTCTTTAAGAGCTCAGTTCTGAAGTAAGAGGTCCTGGGTCCTATCTAGAGTATGCCATTTGATATAGTCTTTGGTGGTTTATTAACTCTATTTGACTTTTGCTTGCCTTGGGTGCAAAATGGGTTTTGATCTAGAAGATTGTCTGTGAAGATTAAACAAGATAAGGTATAGAATGTGCTCAGCACAGTATTGTTGGTATCACCTGAAACATGCCAAGATTTCAATTTGTTTGAACAGTTTTGAGACAGAATTAAAGAGTGATCATGACAGTTTGTCTCTCCACCCCTGTACTTAAAGAATATATAGAGCAGATATATCAGAAATAATTTGTAAAGGGTTTTTTTTTCTTTTTCTTTTTTTGTAAATATTTAAAATAATTCCAGAAATAATTTGTAAAGTTTTTTTTGGTAGATACTAAAAATAATTCCCATAATTGTTAAGAAGTCTCATTTATAACATCTACACTAGATTTGGTATTCAAAATGGAGTAACTTTGGATGGGACAAAGGGGAGAGGGGGAGGGGGAGGGTTTAAGGAGGTACAAAAGATGGTGGAATGAGACAATATCATTACCCTAGGTACATGTATGATTGCACAAATTGTGTGACTCCATGTACAATCAAAGAAGTGAAAAATTCTCCATTTGTGTACAATGAATCAAAGAGCTTTCTACTGTCATGTATAACTGTTTAGAACTAATAAAAAAAAGGATAAATGAAAAAGAATGCAAATATAGGCTGGGAATGTAGCTCAATGGTAGAGTGCTTTCCCAGCATGCACGAGGCTCTGAATTCTACTCTCAGCATTGAAAAAAAACAAACATATGTACACTATTCATGACTCATGAGCCTTTATGATCTGTTATAGATGAAACATTTTGGCAAATTCAAAGGAAATACATTCAGTTGACAACTCTAGAAATAAATTTACAAAAAGTACTATTCCACAGCACTATTTTTAGTCATTTTTTTTCTGCTGTGACCAAAAGAACTGACAAGAGCAATTTAAGGAGGAAAAGTTTATTTGGCACTTAAGAATTCCAGAGGTCTCAATCCGTAGAAAGCCAGCGAACTCCATTGCTCTAAGCCTGAGATGAGGCAGAATTTTGGCGGAAGGGTGTGGTGGAGGAAAACAGTTCAGGACATGGCCACCAGGAGGCAGAAAGAGACTAAGGTAGTCTCACTGAGGACATAATATAAAGCCCAAAGGCATGCCCCACAGTGACCACCTTCCTCCAGCCACACCCTACCTACCTACAGTTATCCGTATAAGGGGATTAATGCACTGATTTGGTTAAGGCTCTCTTGACCCAATCACTTCACCTCTGAACTTTCTTGCATTGTCTTGCATATGAACTTTTGGGGACATCTCATAATCTAAACCATAACAAGTACCTAGAACACAATGGACACTCAGTAATATTTAAAGATGTAATTAAAACAATAAATTTAGAAATGAACAAATAGATACATTACATATAAATAAGTGATAAAATACTACACATAAATACATTACATATAAATAAGTGATAAAATATTCATCGTATTAATCTGTATCTCTTAAGGATGAATTCTTTATTTTAGTAGAGTCTGTTGTGATGTTGAGGGGGAAGTTGTGCAGAGGTACAGAACTGGATAGTATAGGTGGTTAACTTCACTTTCTCGTATTGGAAGACCATGCTGTTTTGAGTACATGATTTTGAGGGACAGGTGTTTTAAGAGCTTATCAATCAAATTCTGGTGCTGATCAGAATTAATATTAAATAAAAAAACTGATAAAGTTTTGCATTTGTTAAAGTAGTGGATATTTACACGCGTAGAATTCTAAATGTAATTCTTCTCAAAGCACCTATTTATCATTCATTGGGATAAAATATGAAAAGTTTAATTTTTTGTCAAATTAATGTTTTCAACTATATTTTAAGCTCCTTTTCTATCCTTTAATGACATACCAGGCTCTCTAATATTTAGGTCACTTATAGTTATTAAAATTCATTCTAGTACAGCTTAAAATTTCCAAAATTCTATGCTGGTGGTTCTCAAACTTTAGCATGTGTCAAAGTCACCTGGGAAAGGGGATTGTTAAACATACTGATTATTGAGTCCTAGCCCCAGTGTCTCTGGTTCAGGTCTGTGGGAGGGCCTGACAATGTGTTCCTCCTAAGTTCCCAGGTAATGCTGTTGCTGCTCTCTGGGGACCAATAGGTGTGCACCTCATCCCTCCTGCCAGCTTTCTCTAGGTGGTAAATGCTCTAACCCTCATGTTAGAGTAGAGTAGGACAAAGGAGAGGGACAGGGAAGAGCTCTTCTCCTTCACTGGCCATTGCCATGATCCATTGCTGCTCTTGTGCACTGCTACTGGCTACTGATGTCTTCTGACCTTCCAGTGTCCAAAGGCTGTCTCCCTTGGGATGTCTCGTATCCACATGGGGATATCTTACCATTTCTTCAAGGGTCCCTGAGGAGCATGTGTTTCCCCATCGCACAGTTCCCTGATGTGTTAGGCTCTGCTGTCGTTTGAAACTCTTGCCTTTTTTACCTGTGTGCCGTGACCTGCACAGCCATTAATTCAGGTAACTGGACTGGGCAGTGAGGGGATGAAGAAAAGACAAATAGATATACCAATATAGAAAAAGCAGGGTCTCCGTGGGCCACTAAACCTTGATAGGGAAATAGTGACTATATACCAGCTCAGCACATTTATTGTATAGGTTTTACCACTAAAAGGGTTATTGTGAGAAATTTCTTCAAAGCAAGCAGAACCAAGGTCATAAGTATGAGCAGCCTGATTATGATTATCAGCTTGTGTCCATAACTGTCTACCCCTAAGCAGCTGGCATCTGAACCTCAAGGTCGAGAACTGAATAGCTCCCGTGGCTGGCACAGAACCTCCTTTTGAACAGGGTGTCACCATAGCAACTGGGTGGCCTCTACCAGAGCTTTGCGCCTAGAGTTCCCAAGAGAGGCATCACCTCTGTCACAGGACAGGTCAAGACCCATTATTCAGTCGCTGCTCCTGACACCTGTGTTCCCACTACTCCTCTTGTTGCCTTGGGCTCCTCTAAGCCCCTCCATGAGATTGCCAGAGTAGTCTGTAAAGATCCTGAATTGGATCATATTATTTCTAGCCTCTCATATTCCCTCCTCAGCCCCTGCTTCATACCTTCAATGACACCATGAAATCTTAACTCCTTACCATGGCCACTGAGGCCCCGAGTGACTCCTGACTGCCTTGCCAACCAAGGTTCACCACATAAGCCTCCCACTCATGGTGCTTCCGCCCTAAAGCCCCGCCTTAGTTCAGGCCTTGCCATTTGTCTTTCTGCCTGAACTTCTCTTTCTGAGGTCTTAATATGATTAGTTCATTCTCCTCCTTAGTCCTCAGCTTAAATATCATCTGTCTGAAGGCATTTCCATCCAGTACTGAAATGGCTTCTCATCATACTCTCTCAGAGTATGATGTCTGTTTTTTTTCCTCCATAGGGATTTTTGCATTTTTAACTCCATGTTCATATTTATTTGATGCTCGTTTCCTTCTCAAGATGATAAGCTGCATTAGAGCAGAAACCTTGCTTGCACTGTGTACTCAGGACCTAGGACAATAATTTCCACATAGTAGGTACTCAATAAATTTTGACTGTCTGAAGGAATAAATGAAAGAATGAAGGGATGGTCATCTGGGCTGGTCTCAAGGTTCCAGGCAATCTTCACGCAGGGCAGGAAGGTCAAGTAGACAGCAGTTTAGACAAGTCATCACAAGAGAAAATGAAGTGGTTTTGGGGCAGACCATCACAAGAAAGACTTATTTTTCTGGGAAGCTTATATGTGTGCTAAACAGAGGGACACATTCCCTGGTGTTACAGATTTTCATGATAAGTAGTGGAATGCATCAAGCTTTTCACTCAGTCAGGATGTTACTTAGGGTTCTCTAAAAGCTGACACCAGTGGGAGATCAGAAGTACAAGAGATCGCCCCACCCTCTGCCTGCCCCAGGGAAACACTTTTAAGGGAAATTGGGAGAAGTACCAGGCAGGAGGGAGAGGAAGGTCTTAGACTGCAGTGCAATTCTGAGTTTTGTCAAAGTTAATGTTACTCCTCAAACTTTTATGGCCCCTGCAATGTCATCATTTCAGAGATGGGCCATCTTCAATATCCTGGCTTCATTGAGTAATTGGTTGGTGCCGCTCCTGGGACATGTAGTCTCCGAGCAGACATGGTGGTGGATTCAAAGCATAGTTGCTGATGTCTTCAGTTAATCATGGACAATAATAGGAGATCTGAGAGATGTATTTTGAAGTCCAGTAGATTCTAATATGCGTTTATTTAAAAATGATATTAGTAATATTATTTGGATTATTCTCCTATTTGTTCTAATTTGGAAAGACACTAACCCTGTATTTCTCATTGTTCTGTGGTTATATCTTTAGGTTTCCCAATCTTTTTTCTTTTAAAATTACTGTTAATAGATGCATAATGCTGTTAGCTTTCTGTCACTAAAATGAATACCTGAGAATCACCTTATCAAGAAAAAGTTTTATTTTGGCTCAGTTTGGAGGTTTCTGTCCATGATGGATTGGCTCTGTTGATTTTGGTCCTATTGTGAGGTTGCACACCATGGTGGAAGAACATGGTGGAACTAAACTGCTCATCTCTCAGCCAGGACATGAAAGAGAAAGAAGAAGGAAGCCAGGTTCCACAATCCACTTCAGGAGCACACCCCCATTAACCTGAGAACCTCCCACTAAGCTCCACCTCTTAAAGGTCCTACCATCTCCCAATAGTGCCAGTAATGCACTGGAGACCTAGCCTTTAACGCATGGATCTTTGAAGGACAAGTTATTCAAACCATTGCATGTGCTCATTATAAATAATTCAAATAATAAAGGGTTATATTAAGTGAAAAATAAATTCTCCATTTCTTCTTCTAACACCACCCATCTTTGCATGTTCCCTTAAGTAGTAACCACTACTAACATTTGTTGAATAGGTGTCTAGACTTTTGTATAATATTTGCTTGCATTCATATATATGCTTAAAAACATGCACACATTTATATACACAAATATATAAACACTTACACATACATTCATACAGTTTTGTTTTTATAAACACAGGCTTGCATTTTACATATTACTCTGAATCTTCTTTTACTTCTAACCATTTTATGTAGGAAAACTTTCCCTGTTGGAACACATAGTAGTGATTTTCAAACTTTTATGGATAAGAATCAGCTGAGGTTCTAATTAAAGAATATATGTCTGGAGCTCTGAATTTTTTGCCAAGGCTGTAGCTGCTGGTGAAGCCAAGATGGGAGGTAGGCCCTGCCCCACAGGAGCTGCTGCGCACTGGTGTAAGGGCCCCACCCATCGAGAAAGAAGGGGAGTGCAAAGAGCGGAATTTGGCTTGGCATAGGAAAGGGAAGACCTAGTGAAAGACATAGTGAAACCGGCTGAGCTCCTCCTAGAAATAGTGGGAAAGCAAGATACTCTACTCCTCCAGGGCTGAAATCCTTGGTGCTAGGTCCATTGCTACAAGTGGACATAGAGCTCGGTCCGAGGAAGAGGAGCCCACCCACGTGATAAACTAGGACCTACGCTAAGGGGAGGGGGACTTGATCCTATGAAGAAAAATAGGGTTCAGTCTGAGCCTAGATGGTAGGAGGCCAGTTGAACTGGCTTGCGGGCGCAAAACAAAACAAAACAAAACAAAACCCTTTAGTTCCTATTCCAAACCCCTTCCCTGGGCTGAGGTTGTGACAGCATCTTTTCTTTCAACCAGTCTCCTTGCTGCCCTTCATGAAAGTGATAACTATTCTATGGCTTTCCTGAAAGCCCCATGATTTCAGTTAATTGGAAACAAAATATACGTGGTTAATGGAAAAAAAAATGTCCAGTGAATTAAATAGGTCTTGGATGAGGTTCAGGAATCTGCTTAACAAAATCCTGGTGTTTCTGATGGAGGTGATCCTTGGAGCATGGTAGGAGAAACGTTTGCAGAAATTTATCTCATTCTTCCTATGACTATATTAATATATATTCAATAGTATGGATGTTTTATGATTTTTCTTTTTAATTATTGATGAACAGCCTGATTTCATTTTTTTCAAGTGAAGAGTATAATGAAAATTCACTTTTCTAGTGTCAGTTTAAATTTATATATAAAATATTCCTATGCAGGAGTACATACATTTGTTTCTCTTGCAATTCACACTTAAGAATGAAGAGGTCAATTGTTTACTGTCCCACTTAGCACAAATTAATACATGATTTCCATCATGTTAATTCCAAGTCATACTTTGACTCCATAATCTGACATTTTGAAATCTGATTACCTTAAGATATACATGTCAAATGGTTTCTGTTATTGCCTTGTTCAACATCGTTTGGGAATTCTAGTTTTGCCCTAGTTATTCTAATATTTAATGAAAAAAAACTTTCTCTGAAACTGGGCCTAGGGAGGAAGGAAACGTTTAAGGAAATTTTAAACACAATTGAAGTTTGAATTCAAGGCAATTCCTGGAAATGACTGCTGACAAAGATGGAAGCCAGTGCAACCTTTAAATCAAATCACAGGTTAGTGTTGGTAGGTTTTATGAATGTGTAAAAATCATTTTTTTTAAATTGGCCATTTTCTTTCCTGCTTTAACCCCCCAAATTCAAGTTCTGCGGAAGTAGGCAAAATAAGATTTTATTTCCTTACCTTTATCAAAAATAAATTCTGATGCTCCGGAGCCTGCTTTTTTAGGTAGTATTATATATAGAAGTATGGGTTTTCCCTGAGGTCTCTGATTCCCCCAAAGCCTTCTTAACTGGTGGCTGTCCTCTCTTCCACCCTACCTCACATCACTGGGACGGTAAGTGGGGTGGGGTGACATTCCTGGTCATCATTTCTGCTTTTAGGCCATTCTCCCATTCTCTGGTCCTCTCCCCCAAACCCCCTCCAGCTCTCGACTTCACATACTGGACGGCAATGCCCATGATTTTTCCAACAGCAGTTATCTACAGTCTCCTGGACTGGATCTCCTCATTCCTTAGAGATGCTCTGTCCTTGCCCACTGCATCCTCCCTATCCTACCACAGTTATAATTCTTGTTTATTTCAAGTGTTTTCAAAGACAAGCTCTCACATAACCTGGTGTACTCCAGTGATGTTCTCATTCTGCCTTAGCTACTTAACCCTTGGTCATATCCCAAGCTTTGTCAGTAACTTTTTTTTTTTTTTTTAACATGACCATTATCTCAATGTAAATTTTCCATCTTTACTGTCAGTTTCTGTCTCTCCAGTTTTTTCCCTTTAGTAACATGAGTCCAGCAATCCTTCAACACCATCTGGGTCAGGGGTGAAGACAACTTGGATATTAAAAAGAAAGGTTTCACACAAGGCATGATAATCCCAGCCTTGGGGATCATGGAAGCCCCCTGTGATCTGCCTGCTACAGACCCATTGCTCATCTGTCTTTGTTATTCCTACTCATGTGGATATGGAAGGACACTGGTACATAATTGCCAATTGGTACATAATTGCCAAGCAAAACTGACAGCATTCTGAAGTTAGGGACTATTTGGTCGTAAGCATGCTGGATCAATCACAATACTATCAGATTCTTTAAATAAATGAGGTATTGCAGGTATTGCTGTCTTAGAGTTGTTAAAACTTTTTAAATTAAAACTTTTTATGGAATATCCATATGAAGATATATAAACACACACAATAGTTTAATAATGATAATGAAATGAATATCCACTCATCCACCACCAAGTTAAGAATTACTGCTTGGCCAGTGCTATAGAAGCCCTGTGAGTGCCCTACTCTGAACATTTCCTCTCTTTTCTCTCAATGCTTATCAATTCTGAATTTCCTGCTATTACTGCATGATTATTTACTATTTTACCAGGGTATTTTTCTATGCCTAAAATACAAATTATTTGTTTTAGTTCTTCTTGAATTTGGTGCATAGTGTGATTCTCTTCTTTCATTCAATATTATGATTTAATATTCTTGTTCATTGATGTCTGACTGCAGTTATGCTCACTGTATATTATTATAATACCCATTGTTTGAATGTATTGTAATTTATGGATCCATCCTACTGTTGATGGATTTTGAGATTCTAACTTTTTTTTTTGTTTTCTGCCATAAGTAACGATGCTGTGAGCTTCCCTGTTGATGTCCACAGGTGTACATGCTCAAGAGTTCTCTCTGCCACTTAGGAGTGGAATGACTGGATTGAAGGGGATATGCCTGTTCAGCTCTCCCCAATAATGTCTAACTGTTACACAAATGGTTGTACCAGTTTACTCACATCTGCAGTGGAAGAGGCTGTTTCTTTTAATAGGTGAAGCTTCCCCAAGAGTCAGCTTTAAAAGACTGCCTCATCAGAGGGACGATGATTGGAATCAGTCATGTCTAAATTAAATGCTTGAGAGTAGAAAAATGACAGCTTGAGTAAATCTTGTTGGCAAGTGGGTACATTTAAAATAAAGTTTTAAAATTATAAATCTTGAGAGAGTTTAATTAAAGTTTAGAGGAGATTACAGCACAAATGCTTAGGAACTAAAATTCCCCTTTCATGTCCATTACCAATTAATTATTTTTCTCTTCCATTTCTAATTTGTCAACTTGCTTCTCTTGCATTGATAGCACTACTACAATTTTATATACTTAGTAAGTGGATACATCTACCAATAAGTGAATTTAGGATAGTGAAGCCTGGTTGGCATATATATGTGTATATGTGTATACACACACACACACACACACACACACACACACACATTTGATTAGATTACTTAGAACATTTCTGGAAAGGTCATCCGAAATACCTTTATCTTAAAAAAAAAATCCTGAGGTTGCAGGAGAGGCCAGAAAGGAATTTATCTGCCATCTCCTTATCATATTTGTCCTCAGGGACATTGATCAGCCAATTGTATTAGTTTTGTGTTACTACAACAAAATACTTGAGATACCTAATTTATAAAGAGAAAAGGCTTACTGCTCACAGTTTAAGAGGTTCAAAGTCCAAGATTGAGCAGGGGATTCCATTTGTTTGTTCTACGGAAAGGGCAGAGGATAGTGGCACATCATGGCAGGAGAATGTATAGGAGCAAATGGTTACATCTTCAATTGGAACAGAGAGGCGGGGAGGAAAGAGAAAGAAAAGAAAGAAGAGAGAGGGAGAGGAAGTAAGAGAAGAGAGAGACAAACATGGGTCCCTCAATCCCCTTTGAAAGTATGTCCCTAATTACCCAAGGACCCTGCATTAAGCTCCTCCTCTTAAAGGTCTACAGCATCTCCCAACACTACGAACCTGGGGACCAAACTTTACATGTGGACTTTTGGGGTCCATTCAAAGTCTGAACCATAGCACCATCCCCTATGATCAGCCTTTGGAAACTCAGGTCCCATGCTCCATAGTGAATGTTTCTTCTAACCCAGGAAGTAATGGGAAATGCCAGCATCTCTGTGGGCAGATTAACTTATGCTTGGAATTAGCCTCTGTCTCCCACCAGGAAGAGGTTGAAAACAGCCAAGAGTTTTACTCAAGAGGCTGGTTGTGTAGCCTGGGGCCAGCTGTATGTGTGGGTTGCTTCAATGGCTGACCTGGCTCAGCTACTATCCTATAGGTCACCTCTGTGGGGGAGGCTTTAGTAGCTCCTCAAGTGGCTTTGAGATTGCCCTCGATAACTCACTGTCCTACTTGCCTCAGGAAAATTGGGATCAGAATCGGAATGCTTCTTTTCTGTACAACCATCACTTAGGAATGTGTTTGTGCAAGTTTTTAATGAGCCGATTCCCTTTTCTGCAGAAGAGAGCAAGGGTTGGAATAATGGAACCAGAAGAAAGATGGCCATTGAGAGCATAAATTTAATTTTTAATTAAAGTAAAGGTCTTTCATATTGGAGATATGCTTGGATTGGAGGGAACATTCAGAAGTCAAAGGGACAGGAATAGAATTAAGATCGGGTAAGTCTCAAAATTGACTCTTAAAATATCAATAAAATATCAACCAGCATGGCTTAAATTACTTGTACAGTCAGGAAACTCATTGGGTGGGAGGCTTGCACGGTGGGATTTGGCTGGATGAAATTCTTGGTGCTGGTGTGAAGTTTGTCAGGATTGTGCATGATTTCTTCATGGTAGACATCGTGGACGTGAAAGCAGGATCTAGCCCTCAGTACCATATGCAAGTGAGAGAAAACTTTAGGAAAGATTCAAATATTTAGTTGAGTACAAGGCTATGCCAGCAGAGAAATAAAACAATGAAGGTTTCCATGAACTGAGCCAAATATTAGGCTAAAGATTGAGGAGAAAGGAGAGAGCAAGACTGTCCCTTAGTGGTGTCCTGGATACCCTGCTCATTGAGTATGCTGCACACTAGATGTGCTTAGAAAATTAGGTTTTCTAACCAAATAGCAGTAGAAACAAAACAGGGGAATGATTAAAAATGTGAATATTATCTTTTGTTGTTTGAAAATTCTCTCAACTATGTTATAGGAAGTTGGCATTTGTTTTGCAGAAGGTGTTCTCTGAAGATCTTTAAAAAGTCAGTGTGACAGATCTCAAAAGTACTTGGAATTCCTGTTTGGATTCTGTGCAACTGAAGTTTATTTATTTTTTTAAATAACTCAACTTATTCTTCTTAAATTTTGCTTATAGAATGAAAAGGTGATTTTTCTCATCTGCTCTGAAAATATTTGATATGAGTAACCTCATCCCTTCAATCAGCTATTTTCATTTTACTCTGAAATAACGAAATGAAATAATGAAAATAAAATACTTCTCAGAGGCAAGAATTCTGTTTGCATATAGACCTCATGGAAACAGAGGGCCAAATATTTTTTAAAGCCCTTTTAACCAATTATAAAACACATTACTTACTATTTTTTTTGTTCCTGATTTTATTGGTTGAATTTTATTCATTTTAATGAAGACATTAAAAATTTTCTTTAAAAGACAAGAACAATTCCTTGAAAAAAGTATTGTTGGGGGCTGGGGTTGTAGCTCAGCGGGCGGTAGAGCGCTTGCCTAGCACATGCAAGACCCTGGGTCCGATCCTCAGTACCATGTAACAATAAATAAAAGATATTGTGTCCTACTACAACTAAAAAATAAATATATTTTTTTAAAAAGTATTGTTACTCTTGTTGCTTTAAGGAATTATTTCTCTTCTGACTAAATTGGAATGGAATGGCTGAATTTGTGACCCTGGACTTGCCTATTTGTTTCTATTTCCCCCTCCCCCTCCCCCACATGCTCCCTATTTTTGTTCTAGCTGAAGTCTCTTTTAAAAGTTTTCCATCTCTAGTGTCTGCTTCTGTGCACTTCGCAGTGACACATCTTCGTTTGGCAGCTGTTTTGCTCTGCTCTGGTGCCTTCTTCATCTTCTGTCTATTCTCCCTCTTCTCAGATCTCAGCCACTCACAGGCAGAGCCGCTTAGAAACCAACAGGGTGGCAAAACCCAGCAGCTGTCAGGGGGATGGAGCTTGACATTGGGGAGACGAAGGGGGGAACTCAAACCAACCAGTGGATGTGCCTCTGCAGGGGAGAACATTTGACCCAGAAATGGTTAGGTGTGCAAGTGATTCTTGAGATTGACAAGTCTATCTAGCCTGATAGGACAGACTCTGACATTCTTCTCTCCCCTACTCACCTTCATGTACATTAGTGAAGGAAATACTGCCAGGTGTTGGCCAAGAAAGAATAATTGGCAGGACTTGGAGATGATTTATAATCAGAATATTTTGTAATTATCCATTATGTCAAATTAGAAGGGGAATGAAGGAAAGTTTCAAGGAGGTCTTTTTAAACCTTAGCTTTTAAGCTGCTGAACATTTTGCCTGACTGTGGCATTTGGTTGCTTCCTATGAGGTTCACATTCCTTAATATATCTTCAGGCTTCAACAATCTCATTTTGTGTCTTTTCTCCTGTGCACACTTAGAACAGTTGTATCTATTTGTTGGGATTTCAGCCAGAATACCTTAGCATAATTTAAGTTTCTTTCTCCAGTGTTCTTGCTTCTGTGTAGACACATTTGCTTTAGTCAAGGATGCCACTGGTGAGTTCCCTCTGACTGTAGCTTTTGTATTCATTTTTGTGAATTGGTGGCATTTCTGGCAATTCCATGGTTTATTATATATTATTGATTATGAAGACCATCCTGTTCAGATTGCAGATGTATCTGAGTTTTAGGAAAAATGCCACATTGAGCACTTCCAGCTTTCTGGGGCAGAGACGGACAAGTTAGGGAAGGCCAGCACACATTTCACTACACTATTGGCCTTTATCATTCTGAAAGACGTCTTTTGTCTTCCACCTGCAATTTATTGCTTTATGGAGTGTTATGCAAAAAAATACATATTAATTTATTCTTTCAGTTGATGGAATAAGCCTTTTTAATAATGATAAACAAATTGTTAACATTCAGTCATGCCATAAACCTTAGATAAAAGTTGACAGAAATTATAAACTAAATAATCAAAAGACCCCATGTTCATATCTCTTGTTTTTGCTTCTGAGTCAGGAGTAAGGAAGATGGAAATAATTCTTCCTTTTACCTTTTTATTCATTTATTCATTACCATTAACAAGTTTTTTATTGTCTACCATGTAGCAGCATGCTAAATTCTGTGCAGTCATAGGATAAGTAAGTCTCCCCTGGAAGAGTCCACTGTCAAACGGGCTAAGAGACCCATGTATAGACACAGTTATATTTTAGTGCAATCAATATTATAATAGAAGCAGGGCCAGAGTCCTATGAAAACACAGAGGAGAGAGAGAAAGAGAGAGACACACACACAGAGAGAGAGAGAGAGAGAGAGAGAGAGAGGAGGGGAAGAAGGAGAGGGAGACTTGTCTCACCAGATACAAAATATATACCCCAAAAGCACATCCCAGTGACCCATCTCTTTCAGCCACTACCTGCCTTCAGTTACCACTCAGTTAATCCCTCTCAGGAAGTTAATTCACTAATTGGGTTAAGGCTCTCATAACACAATCATTCCACCTCTAAGCCTTCTAGCATTGTCTCACATATGAACATTTGGGAGATAGGAGACACCTAATATCTAAACCATAACAAGTTCTTTATAACAAAGTACCATCGACTGAGGGAGGAGTTTATATAAGAAGCCTCATAGTTCTATCTGTTGGGCGCTGACAGATTTTGAGTCTGGTGAGGGCCTGTTCCTCATAGGTAGCTCCTTCCAGCCATGCCCTCATAAGCTCTCTTAGGCCTCTTTAATATGTGCATTAATCTCAATTATGAGGGCTCTGCCTTCGTGGATTAATCATTTTTCAAAACTCCACCTCTTAAACCAGCATCTTGTTGGTTAGGATTTCAACATATGAATTTGGGAGACATATTCAGACCTTACCAGTGGAGATGAAGGACTTAAAAGAATGCCAGGATCGGGCATCTGACCGGACAAGGTTGGTGCTGGTGGAGGAGGCATCAAGGAAAATTCCAAGGTCTTTAACATGAGAATACAGGTAAAGATGATTCTGTGAACTAGAGCAGGAGAAAGAGAAGAAAAGGAAGGGTAGGTAAAGAGTGGTTAAGGGATAAGAATCCAAGTGACAATGTTCAGTAATAGAAAATGCATTTCTGGAGTTAGGTAAGTTAGGTACGAATTTGGGAGTCATGAACAGTCAAACAGAAATGTGACTACTGAAGTCATGGGAATGACAGGTAGGCTACTTGGAATAAAAAGAAGAGACCTTGAGATGATTCTGGATGACATTTATATAGAGTATGATAAATATCAGGATAAAATATGTCATAAACTAAACCTATTTAATGGCTGTTACTCATCTGTTCAACAGGTAGTACATTCTAAATTCCAGATACTCTATTGGGCACTAGAGATTAGAAGAGGAAAAAGATAAGACTTGTTCTTTCAAAGGGATTATAGACTAGGGGAACAGGTTAGAGAAATAGGCAGAATGTGTGTGGTAGGTGCTGCTGAGTTATGACAGAGGTGGGCTAAGGGAGAAGTGGAAATGGACATGTAATACGGAGTTTAGGAATGGTTTAAATTAGGAGTGGAGTTGGGGAGTTTCCTAGAGAGTGAAGAGATTGCTGCGCTGAGTCCTAAAGGACAATTAAATGATAATCAGGTAAGAAAGGTGTGTGTGTGTGCACGCGCATGTAGGAGGTGGAGGGTCTATTCTAGGGTCCTTTTTCCTTTTCCTTTTTCAGTACCTAACTCTTCTGGACAAGAAGGAAAAATGTCCCTTTTCTGATTGCCTATGATTTGGCCTCTCTCTATATCTGATTCCCAGTAGGGAAGCTTTGCTTCTCTAATTGATACCTGCTGGGCACCATCGGCTTCTTCTCTGTGGTAGACATCTGAATGCTGATTCTCTCAAGCAGCATATGACTTGAGGTTCTAGAAGAGTCTCACTGGACTTCTTTTTCTGTACAGAACCCCTTTCTTGGGATTCTCTTCAAGGACCTCACTGCTGAGGGTGTTCATGACAGTGTGCATGGCAAAGGTTGCTCATCAGACATGAATTGTGCCACGAAAATTAAGACTCATATGTTCTTCATTTGGCTCAAACTATATCTTTATTATTGTTATTCTGTTCCATAATGCAAAAAATAATTGGCATGATTTGCAGGTTAAACTTATTATTCAATACAACTCTTTAAAAAGGTGAAAAATCTTGAGTTGGTTAAAATTACTCAGAAAGTACTTTCAGGTATCCATAGGCCACCAAATCTTATTGAAACATAAACATGTACTCTCTTAAGTAAAAATCATCCATAAAAGTATTGAAAAATATAAACAAGGAAGGAAGTGATGGCTCAGTTTTAGTACTTGCAGCATCATGTTTATATGAATTCATACATGAGAAAAACTTGCAGTTCCAGTCAAAGTGGCACCAACATATGTCATGAAATGTTTGTGGGTGAAGCATTTTCTTACAGAAAAAATATGCAGTGAAAATCATAAGTTTATGTTTTCATAAGATATCCAACCACTGGAGGTCAAGCTTACTGCAAAACTGATAAAACTTATGTGGTGGAGTGGCAGTTGTAAACTCTGAAGTATTACTAAGACACAGTAATGGTTATCAGATGGGCTGTGGTGGGGGGCACAGTCAGAGGACCTTGGTGTGATCTCAGATCTGCATTCTGCTAATGGAGTGAAATTACTCAACTCAATTTTGAACTCAAATTTCTTTTAAAATAATTTTTAAAATTTTCTCTAATTAGTTATACATGACAGTAGAATGCATTTTGACACATTGTGCACAAATGGAGCCCGGCTTCTCATTCCTCTGGCTGTACATAGTGCACAGGCATACTGGTCATGTAATCATAAATGTATATAGGGTAATAATGTTTGTCTCATTATACTGTCCTTACTACCCTACACCTCCTCCCCTCCCCTTATTCCCCTCTGTCCAATCCAAAGTTCATTCATTCTTCCTTACCCCACCTCCCATTTTGGATCAGCATCGCTTATCAAAGAAAACATTTGGCCTTTGTCTTTTGGGATTGGCTTATTTTGCTTAGCATAATATTCTCCAGCTCCATCTATTTACTGGCAAATACCATAATTTCATTCTTCTTTAAGACTGATAAATATTCCATTGTGTAGATATACCACATTTTCCTTATTTATTCATCTGTTGAAGGGCATCTAGGTTGGTTCCATGATTTAGCTATTGTGAATTGAGCTGCTAGAAACATTTATGTGGCTACGTCACTGTAGTATGCTGATTTTAGGTCCTTTGGGTATAAACCAAGGAGTGGGATATCTGGGTCACATGGTAGTTCCATTCCAAGTTTTCTGAGGAATTTCCATAGTGCTTGCCCCAATTTATAATCCCACCAGCAATGTATGAGTGTTCCTTTTCCCCTACATCCACACTAAGATTTATTATTGCTTGTGTTCTTGATTGCCATTCTGACTGGAGTGAGATCCATGAAATCTTAGAGAAGTTTTGATTTGCATTTCTCTAATTGCTAGAGATATTGGACATTTCTTCATGTGTTTGTTGATGGATTGTATTTTTGAACTCAAATTTCTAATCTTTAAAATGAGGGAGTGATACGGGTCCCTCATAGAGTTGTTATGAGGGATTAAATGAGGTCATACAATGTTTAACATAGAGCCTGGTACATACTAAGCATTCAATTAAAGTTAACTATTACTGATACAACTTAAAGTAGTTGTCATCACAAAGTATTACAATCATGGGACAGATTTTGATTTTATGTAGTTTTATGATAGATAACCCACTTGAGCAATTTTTTTTTTTAAATCTACAAACCTGGTCAAGTTGGTTCAAATAGGAAAGAACAAATGTACCACTAAAAGTATAAACACTTCATTTTGTTATTGAAAGCATGGAAATAGTGGTACAAAGTTTTCTCAGTTTTTTGAGTGATAGATCTTGTATAAAGGGGAAAATTTCAGCTGATGAGTAAGATGAGGCTTACTAGTCACCTAGTCACCTCTAGTTTGGAGATAATGAATGGAAAAAAGAGGCATCAGAGAGTGGGAATGAATTAATAAGACCTCACAATTTCTGCAAGGGTCAGCCATTATCACTTATACATGAAAAATATCATTCATGTTGCCTTTCTGATAGCACCTGTGCATATAAATGCATGTGAATGCTGTTGTATGTAGCTTTTTTTTCATGACACCATTACTATAATAATCTTACAGTGAGTAATGTGTACCATTTCCAATGAAGAGATGAGGAGAAATCCCTAGAGATTATGAGCCAATACATTGAAGGTGCAAAACACAAAGGGAGAGGACTTGAAATCCCCCACATTTTAATAGAGCTGCTTCTTTGAATAGGCTAAAACTAACAAGGTGGCATATAACCTACCATTGGTTTCTGGGGTAGTATTCAAATATGGTCAAGGTTAATCAAATGACACTGAAACAGAAATATTTTTTGTGCTTTGTTTAAGGTAAAGGAGAGATTTGTAGATAAAAGGGAAGGGGAATGTACCTTTGGCTCATTAAGTGTTTTCACAAAACAAGTGCTCAGTAAATGATCATGAAGGAACCATGAGATTAAAGGAAAATGACTTTGAAGTCGTAGGACTGGGGCACAGTTTCAAATGCTGGGCATAATTGAAATATAACTCTTCTTCTTTACTTTCTTAAATGTCACAAAATCTACTGCTTTTTCTGGGCTTTGTCAGGGTAGACCAGAATATAAACTGCAGGGATTGTATAGGGTCGTATCATTGATTTCTCCTCATCTCTTCATTGGAAATGGTGCAATATCAATACAATATATTTCACTGTATCATTGAAAAAGCTCAAAAGACTGCACAAAGGTTGATTTTATGAGGCCTTAACCTAGGTGACACAGAACAGCAGAAAGAGAAAGCAAAGGCAAACATTGGGGATATTCGAGACATCCTGATGCAGCTTTAAAGTTCTCTCTTGGTTGGATAAGTCACACTTACCAGTTTCTGGATTATAATCCACTAAGATATGTGGAACCAATTGCTATGGCTTGGATCTGGAATGTACCCCAAAGGCCATGTATTAAAGACGCAGTTCCCACCTTGGTGCTTTGGGGAGGTGGTGGAAGCTTTAAGATGTGGGGTCCAGTGAGAAGTCTTCTAGTCATTGGGGCTATATTCTTGAAGAGGTTGTTGGAACTTCAGACTCTTTGTGTCTTTCTCTCTTTTGCTTCCTGGCTGTTAGGTGAACAATATTACGTTACTGTGCACTTCCGCCATGATGTGCTGCTCCATCACTGTCTTCAAAAGCAACAGGGCTTAATTGATCATGGACCGAAGCCTCCAAAACTGTGAACCAAATTTTTTTTTTAAATAAATCCATTGTCTTAGTGTTTGTTACAGTGACATCTGACTGATGGAACATGGTAAAAGCTTACTGAGGGATCTTTATATTTCACTGGTGGCATAGCTCAAATGAGGATGTGTTACCAAGTACACCGAATATGCACTGTTAATCTACACATTTTCAGTTAACAGTGTAGACAATTGGTATAAAGTGATTTTAGGGGTATTTGAACTTGTAAAGAGCACATTATAAGCATCAGCTAGTGTGTCTTACCTTTCTCTTGGTTAGGGGGTCAAATCCATGCTTTCAAAAGTCCTTGAAAATAAGCTTGGAGCTGTCACGGATTAGCTGCAAGTTAACTCTATCTCTGCCTATACGCTAGAAAGGGAAAAGGCTAAAAGAAAATGGGTAAAATAGAGCATGGTTTGTTCAACTCAGCTAGTCCCCAGAAAAGTCCAAGCAGAATGAATCCATTTGCTGGTAAGTTTTTATTCTTCTTTCAAAGTTTAACTGTGGAACAGTGGAAAGAGCTTTCCATCTAATTAAATGTCTGGCAAGTTAATGTGGATAGAGAAATCTGCAGTCTTTGACACTTTGGAGTGAAACTCTGCAATTCTAGGCAGAAGTCCAATTTCATTTTGTTCTATATAGGTACTATAGAGATAGAGCACGAGAGAAGTCAGTCCCCAGGCAGCCAATGATATAGCGGGAAGCAGGACAAAGCAATTTTTCCTTATTGCTCTCAGCTTGATCTGCAGGAGCCTTCATGATTCCATAGCCAAATTGCTACCAAAAGCCTGGTCTCCAGCCATGGCCTTTCCACTTAGACATGTGTTTCACCTTGGGCAAGTGACTTGATTCCTCCAAACAATAGTTTTCTTATATGTAAAATGGGGACAATGATACTAACGACATCAGGATATTGCAAGAATTGAATGAGACAATCTACAAAAAACATGAACTGCAACACATGGAGGCTCTAATTATAATTCCAAAATGTCTTTGCCCGAGATGTAGGGATTAATATTTGTCCTTGCAGTTATTTTCTAACAACATCAAAGTTCTAAGCAGTCAGTCTTTGTAAAGTTATGTAGTTTAGTACTTGGTACCTTCCCTTTTGAACATAGGGATCCCTTTATACTGTTCCCTCAGACATGAAACCCTAATACATTATTTTCATATACCACTTCACAGCTAAACCAACTTGACACACTGTATTAGTTTCTAATTGCTGTTATTACCACATACCCAGCGTCTCAAAACAATACAAATTTATTCTCTTACAGTTCTGGAGGGTAGAAGTCTGAAGTGGGCTTCACTGGGCTTAAGTCACGGTGTCAGAGGCTGGTTCCTTCTGGTGAAACCTTCTGTCTCTCAAGGTGGAATCCATTTCCTAGTCTTCAGCTTCAATGGCTGCCTGTATTCCTTGACACCTTCCTGTACCCTCAAAGGGCATCTCTCTGGTTTGTGCTCCCATCATCCATTGACTTCCCTCACTTGGCTTTCTCCTCTCATAAGGACCTTTGTGATTATCTAGAACCCACCTGGATAAGCCAGGGTAATTTTTCTATTTTAGAATCCTTCACATGGTCTTATTTGCAAAGTTCCTTTGGCCATATAAGATAGTTTACAGTTCCAGGCTTTAGGACATGAAGGATGATTAATGAGCCTACCTACGCATACGCATTATTTTGTTTGACTCTCATATCAGGATGAGATAGGCTGTCTCATTTTTAGGATGTCCAGCTGTGACATAAAGAGGTTAAGTGACTTATTGGGTACTAGGGTAGCATTGTAACTATTTACAGCACAGAGCTAGTAAGATTGCATTTTGTAAATTAAGAAGACTTGATTGAAACATGACTGGTTAATAGCAATATTACTTTACAGGATAGCTGGTAACAAACCACTTATTTAGTTCTTATGAGTTAGGTTTTATTTATAAGACTTAAGTCTTCTTTTTTTTTTTTTTTTTTCAGTATTTGTACTGAGCTTCTATAATAGGCCAGATCCTGTGCTAGGAGGTGGGAGTACATGCATTAGAGACTGATAAAGGCATGATCCTTACTGTCATGTAGTTTATATTCTAGTAAGAGAGATTCATAAAACATAATCAATTAAACAATTATAAATCGTGATTAAATGATGCAGGATTGGGGCTGGGGATGTGGCTCAAGCGGTAGCGTGCATGCGTGTGGCCCGGGTTCGATCCTCAGCACCACATACAAACAAAGATGTTGTGTCCGCCGAAAACTAAAAAATAAATATTAAAATTCTCTCTCTCTCTTAAAAAAAATGCTGCAGGATAACGGGTGAGAGTGGTAATGGAAGCTAAAAATGATGGAACGACTCTCACAGTGTTATCCAATAGTAAAGGGAAAAACCAGGTCTTGAGTTCACCTTTTAAAAAACTTTTATGTCATGATTATATATTTTTGCATATGTAAGATAAACTCTGCATACACAGCATTTTTTAAAAGCTGAAGTTATCCTAATATTTAAGTTTGTTCAATGAGAACCATTGTTCTCATGGTTGATGATTCAGACAATTTATGTTAATAAACAGTGTACTTGGTTCCCTGGTGATGACTGTGCTGCTAGTGAATTTTCTGTTCTGTTTAATGCTGAGCAGACTCAGTGAGTATTAGGGTAAGTCTTTTTATTTATTTTTTAGACTCATGCACTCAATAGTATCTACCTGACAAGAAGAAGAGCCAAAGCTAAATTACTGACATAATGCTCACATAAGCAAATTTTTATGAATTGTGCTTTCAGAATGATTTATTGCAGCTTATAGTTTTTGCTGTGGCATGTTTTATCTACATTTAAAATTTTTGTTTAAAATAAGACGAAGCTGGAAAGCAACTCTGGTAAAAGCTGCAGTGCACTTGACTAAGATGCTAATTTTTAGTAAGTTCTCAATATGCATTCATCTTGTTTTTAAAACAGATCTGAGGGTATGTGCTGGGTGAGTTTTTGGTGCTTGGGGAGGATGCTGTCGGTGGTCACTAACTGCTTCCAATGAGTTGGAGTTGCACATAGTTAAATACAACTCATTACAGAGCAAGACCCACCTGTGGAGCCGAAGTGACTGCAGGGGTCTGTGACTGGTTCTTTGGGACCCCCTAGGAGGGATTTCAAATGAGTCACACATAATAGCAGGCAGGAATTTATTAGAAGGGAAAGGAAAAGGTTGAAAAAGGGACACTTTTAAGGGAAAATGAGAGAGAGAGAGAGAGTGGGTCCTCTCAGAAAAGAGAGGGGCAACATGCACCCAGTTGTTCTTCAGTTTTATTGGGGGTCCTGGGGAAGTCTCTTGAGAGTCCTACCCAGGTCCACCTTTTTGACTGACAGCAGGATCACATCAGACTTTTAACTCCCCACTGTGCATGGGCCTATCCCATGGAGGGGAAATTTTATTATTATAATTATATGTTAAAGATCCAAAGACAACTTTGGGTCACCTTGGCCAATGCTGAGGGGTTCTAATTGGAGCTGTTCTTACAGATTTTTATGATGGGTGGGCTTTGCTTCTAATTATCCTGTCTTTCTGAGTCCTAGAATTTGATCCAAGTACAGGTCCCCCAAGTACAAAGTCCCCCTTCAGGATAACTTGTGCTTTTATCAGCAGGGAGGAGACTTTGAACCAGCATTTTTCCTGAAGATAACAGATAATGTGCTGTGGAATTTATCATATCCTATTGATTTAATCCAGGGCAGAGCCAGCATGGCCGTAGGTAAGTGACTTTTTAAAAGAAAGCATGTAGGGTATCATCACAGTAAGCTCAGTCGATAGAATTATCTCCTTAACTTCATGTATCCCCCACTCATTTCTGTCTGTTAAACTGAAGGTTCTCTCCACACTGTGTGCACAGCTCTGGTGGTCTTAGGTATGTGGTCAGTACTCACTGTTTGCAGCATTTTGCTTTGTCTGTTATACCGTCTTTTCTTTTTTGTATTTTTGTTTGCAAAGAGCTGCCATTTTTCTGAGGGTTTCTCTCTGTCCTGCTCTGTTTAAAACCTAGGCTCAGTAAATATATGCTGAGAACAGGCAGATGCAGTCCGACATATATGACTTTAGGCAAAAAGACAACTACTTATGTAATGCAACATCAGAACCCCAGGGCAAGTCCTCACCCCACTGAAATATCCTTCCTCATGCTCAGCGAAGCCTGATATTATTAAATAAATATTATATTTAATTTCACAAGGAGAAGAGGTATCTCAGGAATGCTTTAGCCTTTAAGAAACTGCTTTACTAACCAGGTGTTACATAATAGGATTTTCTTTTTCTTATTTATTAAAATATAGGGCTAGTGGCTTAACAATGTCTGGGTGCTAAGTCAGTGTCCCTGTTCCTCACGTCTTTCATGGTGGAAGACAGCTACCATAGTTCCGGGAACATTGGCAAAGGCAAGAAACTCCTCTACATGTCATATGATAGAGGACAAAGCCATCTTCCCTTCCTCCATAAGACTTCCTCTTATATCTTATTGTCCAGAACTTGTTGTCTACTTACTTTAGACAAAGGGCCAGGTCTACCTGCTCTGAGATGAGGGGCTACCTTTATTCCTGAACAGAATCCTGATGCTAGTAGCAAAGGAGTGGGGGAAGGAGGGACCTTTGGGGAGACAACAGACTGCTATAGAAGTATGTAGAACATACACAGCCAGTCTTTGTTGAATGAACGGTCATAAATGCAAGTTATCTTAGAACATCTACTGACTAAAATATATTTAACAATGTAAAAATGTGATTCCTTAGTGAAATCTAAGGGTAGATGTAAAGAGTCATACTCCCTGACTTAACATAAAATGAAACGTATTTGTGAGTCTGTATGCATGTGTGTAGTGGCAACAGAGAAAGGAGACAGACAACAACAGGCAATGGAAAAATAAGAGAAAGGAGAAACTTAAAAATGTTTTTAAAAAGTGTTGATTTTGCTCATGATAACAATAGATGAAGAACAGCAGACGTGAGGGGCATGAATTCTGACATTACTACAGTTAGAAATATATTGGTTGAATGATTTCTGATGGTACTCTTTGTGTAATTTTCTCTGCAAATGCTGCCCTCTGGAGTTGTGCAGTGCAGACTGTAATGACTGTACACTGACTGGAGAAGGGGACGATCTTGCAAGTCCAGCCTAGGCCTAAATTTGTCCTACCCTGGTGGTCTCAATATGTAATCTAATCATTGTTTAGTATATTCCTTGATTAGGGAATGTAAAGATGAAAATTTTTACTTAAATTTGCCTTGTCTTAAAATGTGCTACTCTTCTGTGACACAACCTCATGAATTACAGTTTCTGAACTTTTTCTTTTATATTGTCTCCTTGTTCTCTAAGTCTTCTAAGTATTCCCTTTTCAATTAAGTGGCAAGCTCTCTAGAGGCAGCCGATAAATTTTCTACTTCATTTGTGTCTTTCATATTACTTAGGAGAGTGTTACATACCTCAATAGTATTTTTCTTTTGGATTTATTAGCTCTTTATTTTAAGATACTAAGAAAGTGATTAATTTCCTCATTCTTGGATGTTGGGAATGATTAATATAATTGATTTTTCCTGAAGAAATGTTTGGAAACAAACACAAGCAAAACAAACCCCTTAAAAACGTTTATATTTTATGCTATTTTTATAGGTGTACACAGAAATATCTAACACATAAAGAAAAAAGATTTCTGCAGAAGTTGACATACTTCTTAGGAAAAAGTTATGTTCAAAGTGTGAGCTAAACATTTTAGATGAATGGAGTACTATTTACTGCATTATTAAATGCTATAACATTATTCATTAAGAAAGAATATTTCTTCCTTGAATATTCCACTTTCTTTCAAGGAGTGATTTGCACATTGGGCAATTTGTTTCGATAAAACCTAGACTGCAAATGCTTGGACTAGAGCCTGAAAGCGTAGAAAAGGGTCAGCAATGTAGTGGGGAAAGTCTATTTAGATTCCAAAAGGGAATTACAAATTATTTACTGTATTCCAGTTTTGCTTAAGAAGAAGTTTAAAATTAATAATCAGGCATTTCTATTCTCTGAGAATAATTAGAAGAGGGAATAGACAATCAGGAGGGGTGATTGAAGGAGGCAATATGTGTAAATTAACGCAGGAGTCACACCGTGTGCTGAATACCCTGGGTAGACATGCCGACTTGTCAGCAATTCTTGCCAAGTGTCATGAGGACAGACAAAGCATATGGAAAGTAATTTTCATATGTTTCTAAGCATTGGGGAGAAATTAAGAACATTATTTCCCTAACAGAGCTTGAAAGTGGCTATTGACCAACACGTACTAAAACTTAATCTTCACCATTAATTGGGAACATTCTTATTATATATATAACTTTTTCAGTGCTTCCATAATATACCTCACAGTATCTCAGAAATCGCACCCCTCCTGCCATGATGAAATTATATGTACATGATATTTATTTAAAAAATAATGTCAGTAATCATGTGAGTAATAAAACAAGCCATAAGGTCTCCTGGAAACCATTTTCAGAAGATAATAGAACTTCTTAGAAGTCAGCAAAGCTTTTATTCAGCATCAGGAATGCCAAGAAAATGCTGGAAGATTTCAAATAGAACAACACCTACAGCATTCCTAAGAAGACATATAGCAATGCAATCTTCAGGGCACTTTAGGGCTCCTGTTGCTGACAGCACCTTGGCCAGAGGCCTCTGAATTGCTGTGCTGCCACAGTGAGTTCTGAGAAAGATGTCAGTCTTCAGGAGACAATGGGGGAAATTGTATCTGACCCCTCCCATGGGAGGGAAAGGGAGGGAGAATGGGAATTGCATGGAAGAGGGAAGGAGACCCCCTTCGTTATACAGAATACAGGTATGACGATGTGAGGGAAAAAAAAAAAAGAAGTGGGTCACATTAGATTGGGTAGAGAGAAGTGATGGCAGGGAAGGGGAGAGGGAGGGGGGAATGGAAGGTCAGCAGAATAAAATAGACATTATTATTGCTGTGGGTATATATGTGACTGTATGACCAATGTAATTCTGCAACCTGTACACTCAGAAAAATGAGAAATTATATCTCATCTGATTCAAATGTATGATATGTCAAGATCATTGTACTGTCATGTGTAACTAATTAAAACAAATTAAAAAAAAGAAAAAAAAAAGAAAAGTTAATCAGCTTGGCTTTCAGAATTTTCCCAGTGTTCCATAAGTTGTTTCTCAAAAGGAATATTCAATGTATGGTCTTTTGGGTTTGGGAATGTGTGGAATGGCACACTGCAATGCATATTAGATACTGAAAAACAATTTGATTTCACATAGTATGAGGTCTTCCAAACTTAAACCCCAGTGAAAGGTTCCTCACCAGTAAAACTAGAGTTTTCTGTCTGGAACAATCTCGGAGAGATGCCTCTCCAGTCCACTTGCATCTTTACTGTAATTCCCTTCGTAGAATTGGACCCTAAGACCTTCTGAACAAATTGAAAGTCTTAAGAAGCCAGGCCCGGTGGCGCACACCTGTAATCCCAACAGCTCAGGAGGCGGAGGCAGGAGGATTGCAAGTTCAAAGCCAGCCTCAGCAAAAGTGAGGCACTAAGCAATTCAGTGAGACCCTGTCTCTAAAAAAAAAAAAAAAAAAAATTCCAAAATTGGGATGGGAATGTGTCTCAGTGGTCAAGTGCCCCTGAGTTTAATCCTTGATACCTGCCCCTCCCACCCCCCAAAAAAGTCTTAAGAATATCTTAAAGTCTTGAGAAACTGCTTTAAACTCCAAAGTTTCTATATAAAGAATACTGATGTTGGTGTGAGATTTATATTCTAAATCATATTTAATAGATTCCCTTTTATTTCTAGTTTACAAAGATATTTTGAATGGAACTATTTGTTTTACAAAAGAATTTTTGATTGCACCGATACATTTGATTTATATTGTTAGTTACTGGATTATTACAGCATGCTGCATTTTGGGGTAATACTTTCTTGGTTGATTATGTTTATTCATCAGTTTATTAGTATTTTTCTTAGGATTTCAACGTCCAAATTTCTAAATGAGTTGGGACTGTAGTAGTGGCTCACTATGATGTGGATACTATGTTAGGGATCAGAAATCATTCTGCTGAGAACATTCCTGTCTTATCAGATTTATGAATTGGCCTCCCATGTAAGATAACATGACTGTGAATGGTTGAATCACACTTGCAGGCTCATGGGTTCTTTCTTTTTGCTTTTTTTTTTTTTCTAATTTATTAATTCAGGGTTTTGCTAGATTCCAATGCACTGGACACTTTCCTACATTTTTTTTTTTTTTTAAGATAGAGAGAAGAAAAGAGAGAGAGAGAGAGAGAGAGAGAGAGAGAGAGAGAGATGAATTTTAATT
>NW_026000093.1:37155889-37192858 GCF_001458135.2 Marmota marmota marmota | reverse complement strand
CTGCTTCTCTGTGGGGATGCGAAACTGGGTGGCACACTGGTCACTGTGTGTCTATGTCCTGTGTGTTTGTGCACATGCCAGGTATGTGCTTGTGACTTCACCTGCAGTTTTTGTTTGTTTAAAAAGAGAGAGAGAGAGAGAGAGAGAGAGAGAGAGAGAGAGAGAGAGAGAATTTTTTAATATTTATTTTTCAGTTTTCGGTGGACACAACATCTTTATTTTATTTTATGTGGTGCTGAGGATTGAACCCAGCGCCCCGCGCATGCCAAGCGAGTGCGTTACCACTTAAGCCACATCCCCAGCCCTTCCTACATTTTTTAATGCTCAGAAATTTTTGCCTTGACTTTGGGATTATCTGTTTCTTAGTAGATTTAAATAATTCAACAGGAAGATTCTCTATCTTAGGAAGCATTTATTTTTACTTTTTATCTTTTTATTTGTTCTTTTTAGTTACACATGCCATTAGAATGTATTTTGACATATTATACTTACATAGAATGTAACTTCCCATTCTTGTGGTTGTACATGATGTCGAGTTACACTGGTTGTGTATTCATATATGAACATAGGAAAATTATGTTAGATTCATTCTATTGTCTTTCCTATTCCCATCTTCTCTTCATTCCCCTTTGTCTAATCCAGTGAACTTCTATTCACTCATATTTGTTTTCTTCTTTTAGTGTGTTAGTATCTGCATATCAGAGAGGATATTTGGCCTTTGGTTTTTGGGGATTGACCTATTTTACTAAGCATGATATTCTCCAGTTCCATCCATTTACCGGCAAATGCCATTATTTCATTCTTCTTTATGGCATTCTTCCATTGTGTATATGTACCACATTTTCCTTATCCATTCATCTGTTGAAGGGCACTTAGGTTTTTTCCATAGTTTTGCTATTGTGAGTGCAGCTTCTATGAACAGTGATGTGGCTGCATCTCTATAGTATGCTGATTTTAAGTCCTTTGGGTATATGCAAAGGAGTGGGATAACTGTGTCAAATGGTGGTTCCTTTCATAGTTTTCTGAGGAATCTCCATATTTAGAAAGTATTTTTAAAAATACTATCTCAATAATTTTTTGAAATTTTTTTTAGGCTTCTCATTTCTTGAGTCATTTGTTAATTATTTCCCCCAACTCCACTTTACCTAAATTAGAGGTTCTCGAAGTACAGTGTTCAGGCCAGTAGCATCAGCATCACCTGGGAACTTGTTAGAAATAAGAATTTGGGATATAATACCCCAGACCTAGTGAGTCAGAAACTCTTATCTACATTAACTCTGTAGATGATTGGAATACTAGTTCTAGATCTTCAAATTTATTAGGTTAATGTGGTGAAGCCCCTGGCCCTGGAACGGGAGTAAGTTTCCTGCTCTTTGTTCCCCATGTGGAGGCGAGTACCACTGAAGTATGAATCAGCCTTGTGGGCTTTCTGTCAGCCTTGTGGGCTTTCTGTCAGCCCTGTGGGCTTCCTGTCTATCTGCCCTCCTGAGAGCCTGGGACAGATTGTACCTGCTGATTAGTGGCCCAGCTGGGCCTGGCATGACCGACCTACAAAACCTGACCTAGTCTGCCTAAGGCTGCTCGAGACCGCTTCCTGTAAAGTGTGTGTGTGTGTGTGCTTAACCCTGAGGGTGGGAGGATATATAATAGGGGGGTAGAAAAATAAAAGTTGTCTCCTGGATGAAGAACCTTGGTGTCCTGTGTCCTTTAACCTCGCCGTCCCTCGCCGGACTCGGCTCCTTTGGCCGGACGCGGCAGGTTAAATTTTATATCTTTGCCTTATGCTTTAAAAATGATGTTTTCCCCACATATTTAATTATATCCTCTTTCTAATTTATATTTTTGAGTCTTTTAAATCATTAGCTTAGTAAGAGTTTACTCTATTTTTCTTGGCTTTTCAAAAGGTTTGGATTTATTTATCAACTGGGTATATTACTAAATGCTACACATGAGAATCACTAATACTAACATTAAATAAAGTTTAATTTAAAAAATGGTTCTTACAATAATTTTCTATAATTATAGTAATTAATTCAGGTCTGGAAAATTTCTAGCTTTGAAATGAAGGTTTTTCTATCTCATATATTTAGTTTTAATATGTGAGGCATAGGCGAATATATTCTGATACCCTGGAGCATGCTACATAGAATTACACACTTGGGAAACAACTTAATTGCAAAGTCACTGCCTACTGTTTGGAGTTCTTCTCTCATATTCAATTTGGGCTTATATTTTTGAATTGTTACTATTTTTTAGTGTCAACTGCATCTTAAGTCAAATGGCAGTTACCCAGGCTTGCTACAGTGTCTCATTTCTGCTGCCGTTGTTAATGTCTGCATTTTTTGGGTGTCCCCGAACCCACTCACACACCAGTGCATTTAGGGTATGGAGAATGGCTTGCATTTTAAGTCAGACCATCCCCAAAGCACCTCTTTTAAAATTTGGTGAAAATGAATTTAGCTTTTTGCATGTAATATTGCTGGAGGAGGAGTGATCAATACTTAGAAACTTAACTTTATAGCCTTTTGTATTTGTTTTTGAATTAATTGACTGTTGCTTTTATTTTATTGTTTCCACTCTCTGATTTTCCTTATGAGTCTTTATATTCATTTTCTCACTTAATTAGGTGAACACCCAGTTTCCAAATTTCCTTCTCTCCTTATATTATTAGGCATCTTTCTTTTATCCATCTATTGTCATTGTATTTCAGTATTTTTACTCTTTTAATATTTATATTTGTTTTTGGAATCTAAGTTACATTGCATTTTAGGATTTTTTTTAAGAAAAAAAGCACAACTTTATTTAGATATAATGCACATACTCTATAGTTTTCTTATTTAAAGTTAATTCACTGATTTTTTTTTATATGCTCACAGAGTTGTTGTAGCCTAAGATTTCTGGATACTCAGCATAATATTACTTATGTCACATTTTGCAGCATTTTTACCAAACTTTTTTGCTGCTGTGACTTCTGATTTGTTTTTCTTGAAATGGTGAGGGATTTATTTAGATGCATTGTTACCAATAATAATATTGGATTCTCTGTTTATATGTGTACTGGAAAAATACCCTTGCCAGGTAAAGACTGGAATGACAGGTTTGTACGCATGGCTGTCAGCTCTATTGTTATTGCTTGGAAATAATTCATGTAGCATGGCTCTTCTGGACTGTGGCAAGAACTTCAGCTTATCCTGCCTTCATCTTAACCATTTGAACCATGGAATACAGGACAATCCATATCTTCTCCCAGCATATACTGACTATTGCCATCATGATCCCATTTGTGTGGGATGGGTTTGATCCTTATCTTTGAGCAGACAGGGATCACAAAAGCATTCCTTTTTAAGTTTTGTTTGCTTTCTCTTGATCCCCACCCTCAAGAGGGAGGCAAACTTAGGTGTTTTTTTTTTTTTTTTTTTTCCTNGCATAGGGTTTCCATTTGTGTTTTTAATTAATTAGTTTGTATTTTAATTAATTTCATCAATTTTTGTAGTTTTCAGTGTACAAGTTTTTCATTTCTTTGCTTAAGTTTATTTGTAAGTTTTTTATGTTATTATAAATGGGATTGCTTTTTAAATTTCTATTTTTGACAATTCTTAATATTTAGAAATGCAACTGATTTAAATATGTTGATTCTGATCCTGCAATTTAACTGAATTAATTTATTTGTTCTAGCGGTGTTCCTTAACCCCACCCAAAATCTTTAATGTTTTCTATGTGTGAGATCATGTCATCTGTAAATGGATCATTTTTCTTATTTTCTTCTAATTTGGATGCCTTTTATTTCTCTTTTCTTGTCTAATTGCTCTGGCTAGGATTTCTAGTTTTGTGTTGAATAGAAGTGGCTAGAATGGAAGACTTTTCCTGATCTTGCCTTGTTCCTAATAGGAAAAGCTTTCAGATTTTTTTTTTTTTTTTTTTTGCCATGGTGATTTTATAGGATTTAGGGTGACTAAGGATCTTGGTTTTTTTTTTTTTTTAGAAATTTTATTGCTAAAATCAGAAAAATTCCAGACAAACCTGGGTGAGTTGGTCACCCAAAGGGTATCCACCCCAGGAAATGATCCAAGAAGGGGGACTGATCCTCTATAACATCACTCTATGCAGATGCAAGAGCTTCTGTCATTGCCACTCTGCTATTAGACATGACTGCTTCCTGATACCATGGCTCACAACGTGGCTGTAACAGAGCTCGCTAAAACTGGGAAGCGGGCAGGGATTTTGTACCACCTGTGCAGACTATCCCCTCTTTGATAGAGGCCATGAAAACACTACCATCTTCTTGCACAGTAGAAACATGCAGGAGCAGTACCACTGGCTCCTTCTTCAAGGTGTAGAGCCAGGCAGCAAGGGCTGGAATGTCTGCTCTGCCATGTGGTGGTGCTGTAATGAAGGACAATTCACTTACTGGCTTCCTGCACCAGTTTCCTCACCTATAATTGGGAACTATAACAGCTCCTTCCTGTAAAGTGATTAGAATAGTGCAGGGCACATAGTCAGTACTCAATACATGTAAGCCATTAGTATTCATGATTTTTTCCTGCTTATATCATATATGTAGAGCTGTTTGTTTTGATGTTCCATGTGTTCTTTGACCCCATGGTACCTTGATTCTGAACCAAATAATGACATTAAAGTTTGTAGCTTTTGTTTAGATGAGCATGGCATGATTATAACTAGACATGAATTTGCCTGCATTTAAAAAATTGTTTGAGCATCTCAGAGTTTTCTTATTGCTTTGCTATGGATATTGGTCAGGAGTTCACAGAAATTCTTTCTGTCATGGACTCTCCTCTGAAATCTTGCCTTTTTAAAGCTTCTGCTTTCCATGGGTCTTGGGTAATCTATGCTACTTTGATGTCAGTATCTTTTCCCAACACCTTTGTCTAAGATGCCTTTTTCTATAAAACCCGTATGCTAGTCTCGCATCTTTGAGTGAAGCAGAGAACAAACAGAAAAGAAAAAAAGAAGGGCTGGACAAGACACTTCTACATCTGAAAAATACCTGAAATAAACTACACTGAAAACCTTTAAACAGAGACTTTTCCTGCTTCCAGACCAGCTTTCCCTTTCCCTAGAAGTGAATTATTGCTGGAACCAATTTCTGCTTGTTTCACAAGGGTTTCCAAAAGATCTGGAGCTTCCCTCTTAGCTTTAGGCTCCCTGGTGAACTTGCTCTGACTTTAAGGACAGATCTTCTTTCCTTTTAATTCTAGAAGACTACTATAGGCAGCTATCAAAACCTGCTTCAGTTCAGGAGGTTTGCCCTGCGCATGGGATTTTGCTCACAGGAAGGACAGTTTCTGTTTGCGGATCCCATCGTTAGTGTGACATTTCCAAGCACAAATTCTCACTATGTTCTTTTGATCTACGTGGGATGTTAGTCATCTCCAAAGAGGGAGAGAACAGTGGTGTTCCTGAATCTCTACATCACAAATCCTGTCCTGCCATTTTCTGCAGCACAGGGACCTGAGGAAGAGGTTAGCTACAGCTCCACTTTACTGATTTGGCAATGTATCAAGACTGAAGACATCCCCATTGAATTTTGAGGGTTATTTAAATAGAGGAAAGATTAGACAAAATTATTATTATTATTATTATTATTATTATTATTTTAACATGCAAAATCTTTGGCCTCAAATCCTTGTTCTCTCCCCTGGAGAAACATGAGCTGCAGTGGATCCTTTTGCTAACTTAGAGGTAAATTATGGTAGATTCTATGCTGCAACAAGGGCTTCTGAACTTCATTATTCCTTCCATTGACAACTCCCTTTCCTAATAAGATGGTACAATATTTTTTTAGATGCTATATACAACAGAAATTTATTTTACCACAGTTATAGAGATTGGCAGTCCAAGATGAAGGTGCTACCAGGGTTGGTGGGTGGTGAGGCCTCTCTTCTTGGTTTGTGGATGGCTGCCCATTCTCAATGTCTTCATATGGCCTTTTCTCTACCCATTCACATGCATACACTCAGAGATGTGTGGTGTCTCTTCCTCTTATAAGAGCCCCAGTCCTATTCTTCATTATGATCTCATTTAATCTTAATTACCTCCCTAAAGATCCTTCCTCTCAATATTTTTAATATTAAATAAGATCAATCTTGAATTTACTCTAGAGAATGTTTCACAAAACATGTTCAGAAGAACACTAATTTTGAGAGATCCTTAGAAATGAGTTCCACGCTGTCATGTGTAGGAGATGTAGAACTATGGTTTGTATCTTAGATGTCCCCCAAAGGCTTATGCATTGAAGGCTTGCTCCCCAGATGATTGTGCTATGGAAGGTAGTGGAACTTTCAGAGGTAAGGCCTGGTGGAAGGAAGTTAGGTCACTGGGGGTGTGCCCTTCAAGGGGGGAAATTATGACTCTTTCTCACTTTGCTTCCCAGTCTCCATTAGTTAAGCAGCTGTGCTCCATCGTAAGTTTCATGACATGATATTCTTTCTACTTGGCCAAGGCCCCAAAGCAAGAGGGCTAAGTGTTCATGCACTGAAACTTCTGAAACTCTGAGCCAAAATAAATCTTTCATCCTTCAAGTCATTTATCTCATACATTTTGTCATAGAGATAGAAAACTGACTAAAACATGTAGCATTCCCTAACTCTCTTGATGCACTTAAATTACATCCTGTAGAAACAGTGTTTCACATAAGATACTTTAGGGAATGTGAAATAAGCAAATTAAGATAGACACATGAATTGGCATGCTGGGCAGCCTTTTGAAAAATGAGTTACCTGTATATTTCTTGGGATGAAAAGGTGTTTATTATGGAGAAAAAAAGGTTATCAAATAGTATGCAAGATCTCATCCCATCTTGTCAAAATATTTTGTTAAAAAAGTTTTGATGAGGACATCTGCTTATATCCAGATGTCATTTTTTTTTGGCATTTTAATCTTTTGTTAAGCCAAATTTTCTACAACAAATGCATATTGCCTGACAATAAAATAATATTCAATTTTTCAAAAGAATGCTCTGCTTAGTTGCAATAGCTTTATTTCCATTTCATTTTTAGGTTATAGTTAAATTATTATATCTCCTATGAATTCTTAATACTGAGAAATTTGAATTCTCAAAGAGATGAAATAGACTTCTCTTTGCTTTTCTTGCAGCTTCTGGGCATCAACTCTAGCATATCTCTCTACTTCTTTCTACTTTTTCAGAGTAGTGAGAATTATGTGTGAGGCCCTTTGCTATACTCTAAGAAGGAATCCTACTAGGAACTGGAACGTCCGAGACTAGTATTTTTTTTTGCCCTAACTTGATTCTACTTGGTCCATAGTTCTCAAAGGAGATGAGAAATGCCAGGAGTTCCGTGAAGATTCTCTTGTCTTGAATCTACAATCGAGACTGAGTATTTTTTCTTACCCACAGAAAAACTTAGAAGAAAATAAATTTCCTGCAAATTTATCTGGCCCAGTTATCAGTCCAACAACTGAGTTCCTGTGCCAAATTCTTTCATTTGCCTGGGGAATGGATTATTGAGTAGAAAACAAAGATGTATTTTTCATCATCATTATCTTTGTCAATAAAGGTTGTGGGGCAGAGGATCACTTCTTTTACCACCTAGGGGTAAATCCATATAGGATTTTCTGCTCCCCACAGCACACTATTGAAGAAGGGATGGGGTGCATGTGAATCTTATGGGGAGCACCACCGCAGCAGAGTTGACCAGTCGTTGTTGAGACCATCCTTGTTATCCTCACTACCTGACATTATTTGTGGTGGGTACTCTCCATCCCTAGGGAGAAATGAGCCTGACAGAATTTAGAATCTATATGAGGTCTATACTTTGTTAATCCCTATCAGAACTGCCTTTATCGAAGCTTCATGAGCTTAATTGGTTTTCATTTTACCAAATATTTGTACTTTGCAATCTAGTGATTAACCCCATTGATCGTCTTTTTGCCTTTTCAATTGCAGCAACTTATTAGAGATTTTTATTATTACCCTGTAAATTCCTCAGACTTGCATTCTGTGGCATTAGCTATGTAGTCTACATTTTGTGAGCTCTTTTAATTGCTTCTCTGAAGTGTGGACTTATTTTGAGAGAAGGTCACAGTAGATTTCATTAATCCAATGTTACTTTTAGAATCTCTTGGCTTTCATTTAAATCCAAAATTCCATTAGGTTTTCCTTAATTATTTAATCAAATGAGTCTGGTTTCCATTTTGTAAGAAATATTTCCTTTACAAAAGGTCAGCCCTATTGACATATTTTCAGTTACATTGCTCTTTTTATGGGCTATAAGCAGACAAATTCATAGCCAGCTAAAGACAGGGGAGGGGTGAAGTAAGGGAAGTGCCAGTCACTATCGCCTGTGAAACATCCAGTCCATTGACTTCTTGTCTTTTTTGTTCCTTAACTGTTGGACATTTTATTAATCTCCCAGATTATTTTAAAAACTATGGAGTCATGGAGATTGAGTAACATTTCAAATAGTTAAGAACTTTGCTTTGATATAGTTGACATTTTAGGTTAAGAAGATCCTTTGGTTTCTTTGTGGAATATATACTTTTCTTATTTCAAAATAATTAACACTAATTTATCTTGCTAAAAATGTTTTAAGGATCTGTGCCATGCACAGCAGGTATAAAATAAATGCATGGCTTATTTTTTTCGGGAGTTTGCAATGTAACAGGGAGTTAGCTTCTTGTGAGGAATATCGGTTTGTGTTTCGAGTATGTGAGAATAAGAGGATGTGAACACTTAACTGCTCTGGTAGTAAACAGTCTTAATTATTTGTTTAGGTCCCTGTCTGTATGGCTTTTCTAAAGTTCTTTGAACATTACTTTAGCTTAAACAAAAACTAGAACTCTGTGCCAATGGAAGGTCTTATGTAGGGTAGCTGCCACTTTAAAAAGACATACTGGTGCAAGAAATGCTCAGGAAAGAACCAAATAAATCAAGGTTAGAGTGATCCCACAAGTGGATGATAAAAAAGTGATGACTTGGAGGAAATATGATTGCAGTCTATGTACTGGCCTATTATACTCCAAAATAGATACAAACTGGCACAGCAAATACATGTAATTTGCATACAAATGAGCACACCAAATTTTGTAATACTGATGTTTGCAAATCTTAAAACTCAAACGGGGTTACTTTAGGATAAATAACAGGACATGCTGTTTATTACAATAGATGTTTATAGGGGTCATTCAGGTGGAGATGATAAATGTGGAAGCTGATATTATATAGGGCAACTACCGTGCTCACCCATAAAATATCTCTTGTTCCTACTCTTAGAGCTAGGATGTAATATTGAATGAATATTTTTAATTGGCTCTCATATCACATCATTAATTCTTAGAGTTGCTGTCTTTAAATTAGTTAAAAGCCATTTTTAAAAAAAGTTCTCTTAAATGTCTTAGTGTATATCACACATATTTAAGTAAAAAATGCAAAAAAAAAACCCTACAAAATCCTCACATTAATTTGTCCTTTGTATTCCACACACTCCAAGAAGGCCAAGAAAATGCTATTTCCCCATCACACTTTACCAACAAATGTTATGTTTTACAATGTATGGTACTGCCAGATTGTCTGATAGAGAAATTGGTTTTCCCCAAGTACTTTCAAGAGTAATTCAAAGTGTTATGTTTGATGAGTGAGCAATTATGATTTTCCATTAAGTTTATACTAACTACAAAGTCAGATATGCTTCTCTTAGTTTTAATAGTACAGCTAAAATAGCTGAATGAATAAATGAATAAAAGAACATGAACTTGGTCACCATCTTTGCCCTTTTTTGCTCTGAGATCATTGAGATTAATGAACTGATCACTGTGTGTAAAACTATGTATTAATAGACTATGCAGCCAATCCTTCATTCATAATCACCTAAGTGTGATTAAAAAAAACCCCTAAATTTCAACTAGCGAAAGGGTAAATAAGGAAGATATGTAAGAATTTATGTATCTTATACGTGGTGTTAGACCAGCCTTGTAGTTAATCCAAAGCAATGCTGAGATGAACTAATAATTTTCAGTACTTTCCTAGGAATTGTACATATGCTGGATAATGCCTTTTCACTAATATACATCTACTCTACCATATGCTTGAATACAATTTTATTCAAGAGAGGTGTTTTGATAATTAAATTAGATAGTAGGATAATAAGGGTTTGGAATAATGCATAGGTACACTGTTGAATAAATATTAGCCATTATTATCATGCTATTATTATTGCATAACCAGTAGTTTCAAATTCACCGCCTAATAACCATGGAGAGAGTTGATCTCTTTATAAACCTGAGAATGCTACAGCAGATCTTCAGTTTCTTGACTAAAAGGTTCTTTTTTCTTAGTTAACCAGATAACAAATACAGTTTTTGTAGTTTGCCATCAGTTTTCAAAAATACAGTATCTCAAAAATTTTTTATCTGTAGCTAGATAAATTCCAGGATTACTGAAATTAATTCAGAGCCCATTTTGTAGGTTGGAGAATCATGAAAGATTTACCCATATCTGTGTGGGCAAGAGTAGTCCGCTGTGGTCTGTTGTAATGCAGCTAAAGAGCAACCTTCTCTGAGGGTCCTCCAAGCTTGATTCTTCCCAGGAATGGGTAGTCACATTCCTTGCAACAGAGGTGGGGCTTCCCGGTGAGATATTCAAGAGTTCCCTGTAAAAGGGCAATGATGGACACATTCTAGCAACACTTCACACTATATATTGGCTTGGACAGCTGTTTCTGGTACATTCTGGAATGGGAATAGGAATGCATTTTAACAGATTTTATTGAATGATGTTGTGCTGTTAATGTAATAGCTTTGACTTAAGATTGCACTTATTTCCATACTTTCAAATCCAACAAATTAAGTAATTTGCAGTTGTTTTCCTATTCATTGGTGCATGTTATTAAGGTCTTATGGTTTTCTTTCTTTAGTTAAGTGAATAAAGTGTATCAAGATTTACACATTTCTTCTAAACTATTTAAGAATCCAAAATCATGCAGCATGTCACGTTTCTTCCATTTGCCTTTCATTTTCCTTCTCCTCAGGCAGTAAAGATATATTTTTGAAAGAACAAATACACATTAAAAAAAGTAAAGAACTCTATCATATTTGTTAGTGTTGCAAATTTCCTTTGAATTTTTTCTCTTTAGTCATTTAATGGATCTCAGCATGTAGAAAGAAGAGACAAAGAACCACAGTTACTTCTTTTACACAGTTAAAAAAAATGTTGTTGTTGTTGTTTTTAAAAAAAATGTGTGACTTGTGTCTACTGTTTGCACTTTAGGGTACATATTGTTTCCATAACACATAGGCAATATATATAAGTTTTACATTGTTAGAGTCTGTAAACAAGTCAAAATAACACCTGGCATTTTGCCAGGGGAATGTTAGAGTTCGTAAACAAGTCTGGATGGTGCCTGGCAAAATGCCAGAGGGAGTGGTTTGAAAAGTAACAAAAGAGAGCCATTAAGTGTAGAGATTCCTTATTGGTTGACTGATGTATCTAGTTTATGCTAATTAGATAAGCTGTGTGGAATGTATAAATACTGCTCATGTCCTGCAATAAAGGGCTCCTACTCCTGCTGTATCAACGTTTACAAGTTATTCGTCACCCCCCCGGTTATTTTGCTGCAGCCGGACTGCAGCATTACATGATAATGAAAGTCTGATTTAAGGATTCATCTAACATATTGTATATAGGTATAACACCTATACAAATTTCTGATTCAATGAACATTGATGCCAGTAATGGATGCCACTGCCAAATTTGGGCTACCTCTTCCAGATTTCAGAAACCTGAACAAGATAGTTAAGTTAATGGTTGATAGAGCTGCAATTCAAGGAACACAGCCACACAAACTTCGTCACTCTTCTGCTTACAATCATGTAATGGTCTTCACCTCATTTTTAGAAGAGTCCTTAAATCGTGTCACATGGACTTCCATAAGCTGCTGTAACAGCCTCCTGTCATTTTGCTTCCCGATTCTCTGTGCTCCTGCTGCAAGGCTTTCTTTTCACTTTTGCAAGTTTATTCCAAGGTTGCAAGGACTTAGCATCTGCTCTTTTCTCTTCCTGGAATGCTCTGTCCTCAGATCTCTCAATGTTCGCTTCTGTGTCAGGTTCCAGCTCAAATATCACCTCCTCAGAGACACCTTTCATCACTACTCCATCCAAAGACTCTTGCTCTCCACCATTCCTCTCATTCCTTGCTCTATCTTGATTTATTTTTTTTCAAATCACCTATCATTATTTGAAATTGTAGAATGCTTTCTTATAAGGTATGTTTTCTTATTTACTGTCCATCTTCACCACTAGAATGTGAGTTCTATGAAGGCAAGACTTTTTCTGAATTATTCATCTTTGTATCCTTGACACTGGGAATCAGATTGAGTCTTTAGCACTTATTGCATGAGCAAAGGCATGCATTAATTTGTATGCTGCTTAGTCTGAGACAGGTGTTGTGATAGGCAGTTTTGTTTTCCCTTTAAGTATATATGACTCTATAACTGTCACCATTTCAATTTTATTAAAGGAGGAAACTGGGACTCAGAGGATTAAGTCATACACCTGGGATGCAAGACTAGGTCTGTTTGATTTCCTTTGATTTGTCTAACTCAAAATATGTGTTTTTTGTTTAGGAAACAAAGGAAACCTTTATTTTCTGTAGGGATGATTTTTTTTTTTAAATTTTTTATTGTGGGTTGTTCAAAACGTTACAAATTTCTTGGCATATCATATTTGACACTTTGATTCAAGTGGGTTATGAACTCCCACCTTCACCCCATACACAGATTGCAGAATCACATCAGTTACACATCCATTGATTTACAAATTGCCATCCTAGTGTCTGTTGTGCTCCGCTGCCTTTCCCATCCTCCACCCTCCCCCCTCCCCACCTCTCCCCTCCCCTCCCCTCCTCTCTCTCTACCCCCTCCACTGTATAACCCTGAGGGTCTCCTTCCATTACCATGCAATTTCCCTTCTCTCTCCCTTTCCCTCCCACCTCTCATCCCTGTTAAATGTTAATCTTCTTCTCCTGCTCTTCGTCCCTACTCTGTTCTTAGTTACTCTCCTTATATCAAAGAAGACATTTGGCATTTGTTTTTTAGGGATTGGCTAGCTTCACTTAGCATAATCTGCTCTAATGCCATCCATTTCCCTGTAAATTCTATGATTTTGTCATTTTTTAATGCAGAGTAATACTCCATTGTGTATAAATGCCACATTTTTTTTATCCATTCGTCTATTGAAGGGCATCTAGGTTGGTTCCACAGTCTTGCTATTGTGAATTGTGCTGCTATGAACATCGATGTAGCAGTGTCCCTGTAGCATGCTCTTTTTAGGTCTTTAGGGAATAGACCAAGAAGGGGAATAGCTGGGTCAAATGGTGGCTCCATTCCCAGCTTTCCAAGAAATCTCCATACTGCTTTCCAAATTGGCTGCACCAATTTGCAGTCCCACCAGCAATGTACAAGTGTACCCTTTTCCCCACATCCTCGCCAGCACTTGTTGTTGTTTGACTTCATAATGGCTGCCAATCTTACTGGAGTGAGATGGTATCTTAGGGTGGTTTTGATTTGCATTTCTCTGACAGCTAGAGATGGTGAGCATTTTTTCATGTACTTGTTGATTGACTGTATGTCCTCCTCTGAGAAGTGTCTGTTCAGGTCCTTGGCCCATTTGTTGATTGGGTTGTTTGTTCTCTTATTGTCTAATTTTTTGAGTTCTTTGTATACTCTGGATATTAGGGCTCTATCTGAAGTGTGAGGAGTAAAGATTTGTTCCCAGGGTGTAGGCTCCCTATTTACCTCTCTTATTGTTTCTTTTGCTGAGAAAAAACTTTTTAGTTTGAGTAAGTCCCATTTGTTGATTCTAGTTATTAACTTTTGTGCTATGGGTGTCCTATTGAGGAATTTGGAGCCCGACCCCACAGTATGTAGATCGTAGCCAACTTTTTCTTCTATCAGACGGCGTGTCTCTGATTTGATATCAAGCTCCTTGATCCATTTTGAATTAACTTTTGTGCATGGCGAGAGAAAGGGATTCAGTTTCATTTTGTTGCATATGGATTTCCAGTTTTCCCAGCACCATTTGTTGAAGATGCTATCCTTCCTCCATTGCATGCTTTTAGCCCCTTTATCAAATATAAGATAGTTGTAGTTTTGTGGATTGGTTTCTGTGTCCTCTATTCTGTACCATTGGTCCACCCGCCTGTTTTGGTACCAGTACCATGCTGTTTTTGTTACTATTGCTCTGTAGTATAGTTTGAAGTCTGGTATCGCTATACCGCCTGATTCACACTTCCTGCTTAGCATTGTTTTTGCTATTCTGGGTCTTTTATTTTTCCATATGAATTTCATGATTGCTTTCTCTATTTCTACAAGAAATGCCGTTGGGATTTTGATTGGCATTGCATTAAACCTATAGAGAACTTTTGGTAATATCGCCATTTTGATGATGTTAGTTCTGCCTATCCATGAACAGGGTATATTTTTCCATCTTCTAAGATCTTCTTCTATTTCTCTCTTTAGGGTTCTGTAGTTTTCATTGTATAAGTCTTTCACCTCTTTTGTTAGGTTGATTCCCAAGTATTTTATTTTTTTTGAAGATATTGTGAATGGAGTGGTTGTCCTCATTTCCATTTCAGAGGATTTGTCGCTGATATACAGGAATGCCTTTGATTTATGCGTGTTGATTTTATATCCTGCCACTTTGCTGAATTCATTTATTAGCTCTAATAGTTTCTTTGTAGAGCCTTTTGGGTCTGCTAGGTATAGAATCATATCATCTGCAAATAGTGATAATTTAAGTTCTTCTTTTCCTATTTTGATGCCTTTAATTTCTTTCGTCTGTCTAATTGCTCTGGCCAGTGTTTCGAGAACTATGTTGAACAGAAGTGGAGAGAGAGGGCATCCCTGTCTTGTTCCAGATTTTAGAGGGAATGCCTTCAGTTTTTCTCCATTCAGAATGATGCTAGCCTGAGGCTTAGCATAGATTGCTTTTACAATATTGAGGTATGTTCCTGTTATCCCTAGTTTTTCTAGAGTTTTGAACATAAAGGGATGCTGTACTTTGTCGAATGCTTTTTCCGCATCTATCGAGATGATCATATGGTTCTTATTTTTAAGTCTATTGATGTGGTGAATAACATTTATTGATTTCCGTATATTGAACCAGCCTTGCATCCCAGGGATGAATCCTACTTGATCATGGTGTACAATTTTTTTGATATGTTTTTGTATCCGATTCGCCAGAATTTTATTGAGGATTTTTGCATCTAGGTTCATTAGAGATATTGGTCTGTAGTTTTCTTTCTTTGAAGTGTCTTTGTCTGGTTTAGGTATCAGGGTGATGTTGGCCTCGTAGAATGAATTTGGAAGTTCTCCCTCTTTTTCTATTTCCTGAAGTAGCTTGAAAAGTATTGGTATTAGTTCCTCTTTAAAGGTTTTGTAAAACTCTGCTGTATACCCATCCGGTCCTGGGCTTTTCTTAGTTGGTAGTCTTTTGATGGTTTCTTCTATTTCCTCAATTGATATTGGTCTGTTTAGGTTGTCTATATCCTCCTGACTCAATCTGGGCAGATCATATGACTTAAGAAATTTATCTATGCCTTCACTATCTTCTAATTTATTGGAGTATAAGGATTCAAAATAGTTTTTGATTATCTTCTGTATTTCTGAAGTGTCTGTTGTGATATTGCCTTTTTCATCCCGTATGCTAGTAATTTGAGTTCTCTCTCTTCTTCTCTTCGCTAGCATCGCTAAGGGTCTGTCGATTTTGTTTATTTTTTCAAAGAACCAACTTTTAGTTTTGTCAATTTTTTCAATTGTTTCTTTTGTTTCGATTTCATTAATTTCAGCTCTGATTTTAATTATTTCTTGCCTTCTACTTCTTTTGCTGTTGTTTTGCTCTTCTTTTTCAAGGATTTTGAGATGAAGTATGAGATCATTTATTTGTTGGTTTTTTCTTTTTTTAAGGAATGAACTCCAAGCAATGAATTTTCCTCTTAGAACTGCTTTCAATGTGTCCCATAGATTCCGATATGTTGTGTCTGTGTTTTCATTTATCTCTAAGAATTTTTTAATTTCCTCCTTGATGTCTTCTATAACCCATTGATCATTCAGTAACCTATTGTTCATTCTCCAAGTGATGTATGCTTTTTCCTTCCTTCTTTTATCGTTGATTTTCAGTTTCATTCCATTATGATCAGATAAGATGCATGGTATTATCTCTACTCCTTTATATTGTCTAAGAGTTGCCCTGTGACATAATATATGATCTATTTTTGAGAAGGATCCATGTGCTGCTGAGAAAAAAGTGTAACTGCTTGATGTTGGGTGGTATACTCTATATATGTCAATTAGGTCTAGGTTATTAATAGTGTTATTGAGTTCTATAGTTTCCTTATTCAACTTTTGTTTGGAAGATCTGTCCAGTGGCGAGAGAGGTGTGTTGAAGTCTCCCATGATTATGGTATGGTGGTCTATTAGACTCTTGAACTTGAGAAGAGTTTGTTTGACGAACATAGCTGCACCATTGTTTGGGGCATAAATATTTATGATTGTTATGTCTTGTTGGTGTATGGTTCCCTTAAGCAGTATGTAGTGTCCCTCTTTATCCCTTTTGATTAACTTTGGCTTGAAATCTATTTTATTTGATATGAGTATGGACACTCCTGCTTGTTTCCGAAGTCCATATGAGTGATATGATTTTTCCCAACCTTTCACCTTCAGCCTATGTATGTCTTTTCCTATCAAATGCGTCTCCTGTAGGCAGCATATTGTTGGGTCTTGTTTTGTGATCCATTCTACTAGCCTGTGTCTCTTAATTGGTGAGTTTAAGCCATTAACATTTAGGGTTATTATTGAGATATGGGTTGTTCTTCCAGCCATATTTGTTTATTTCTGTTACTAAACATGGTTTGTTTTCCTCTTTGATTATTTCCCCCCCCTTTACTGTCCTACCTCCCACTGTTGGTTTTCATTGTTATTTTCCATTTCCTCTTCCTGTAATGCTTTGGCGAGGATGTTTTGAAGAGATGGTTTTCTAGCTGCGAATTCTTTAAACTTTTGTTTATCGTGGAAGGTTTTAATTTCATCTTCCATCCTGAAGCTTAATTTCGCTGGATACACAATTCTTGGTTGGAACCCATTTTCTTTCAGTGTTTGAAATATGTTATTCCAGGATCTTCTAGCTTTCAGAGTCTGTGTTGAAAGATCAGCTGTTATCCTGATTGGCTTACCCCTAAATGTAATCTGCTTCCTTTCTCTTGTAGCTTTTAAAATTCTCTCCTTATTCTGTATGTTGGGCATCTTCATTATAATGTGTCTAGGTGTGGATCTCTTATGATTTTGCACATTCGGCGTCCTGTAGGCTTCTAGGATTTGGGATTCTGTCTCATTCTTCAAGTCTGGGAAGTTTTCTCGTATTATTTCATTGAATAGACTGCTCATTCCTTTGGTTTGGAGCTCTGTACCTTCCTGTATCCCAATGACTCTTAAGTTTGGTCTCTTAATGTTATCCCATATTTCTTGGATGTTCTGCTCATGGTTTCTTAACAGTCTTGCTGAGCTGTCTATGTTCTTTTCCAGTTGAAATACTTTGTCTTCATTGTCTGATGTTCTATCTTCTAAGTGTTCTACTCTGCTGGTAGTATTCTCCATTGAGTTTTTAAGTTGGTTTATTGCTTCCTGCATTTCTAGGATTTCTGATTGTTTGTTTTTTATAACCTCTATCTCCCTGTATAGTTGATCCTTTGCTTCCTGGATTTGTTTGCGTAATTCATTGTCGAAGTGATCTTTCATTGTCTGATTTTGCTGTTTAATGTCTTCCTTGATACTCCAGATCATCTGAAGCATGTATATCCTGAATTCTTTATCTGACATTCCATCTGCTGCAGCTGTTACCTCTTCTAAAGTTGCGTTGACCTGCATTGCTTGTGGTCCTTTCTTTCCTTGTCTTTTCATACTGCTTGCGTATCTTTCCTGCAGGTGCGGGCGGCGGCTCTGCTCTCTCCTTATTCCAATTGGGGTGTCGTGGCTACCACGCCGGCAGGTCACTGTGCCTGTTCTGGGAGCTGGCGGCGGCTCTGTTCTGCCCCTACTCCAATTGGGGTGACGAGTGTACCACGCCGGCTGGCCACCGGGCCTGATCCGCCAGTCGGTTGCAGGTTTGCCTACCCTGCAGACGCGGGCGGCGGTTCTACTCTGCCCCTACTCCAAATGGGGTGTCGTGACTACCCCGCCTGCAGGACGCTGGGCCTGTTCCTGGCACGGGCGGTGACTCTGCTCCGCCACTACTCCAATTAGGGTGGTGTTTGTACCATGCCGGCAGGCTCCTGGGCCTGATCCACCGGTCTGTTGTAGGTCTGCCTACTTTGGAGGCGCGGGCGGCGGATCTGCCCTGCCCCTCCTACCACGCCTGCAGACCCCTGGGTCTGATCTGCAGTTTGATCACTGGTCTGCTCACCCTGCGGGCACGAGTGGAGGTTCCGCTCTGCCCCCACTCCGCCCCCACTCCAATTAGGGTCACGTGACCACCACACTGGCAGGGCCTGATCCGGGCGTGGGAGAAGGATCTGCTCTGCCCCTATTCCAGTTGGGGTGACATGTGTAGCGCACTGGCAGGCCACTGGGCCTGACCTGCCCGGCTGTCACAGGTCTGTTTACCTTGCAAGCGCGAACGGCGGCTCTGCCCTGCCCCTCCTACCACGCCCATGCACCACTGGGTCGCGGGTCTGCCCACCTTGCGGGTGCGAGTGGTGGCTCCGCTCCGCCTCCTCTCCAATTGGGGCCACACGGTCACCACGCTGGCGAGCCGCTGGGCCTGCTCCGGGCGCTGGCAGCGGCCCGGCTTCTCCCCTCTGGCTCAACGACAAATTGAGGAGACTCGGGTGTCTGTGCCTCACCCCCCCTACCAGGAGACCAACTGCTTATGTCACCGCTGGAATTGATGAAGTTCTCTCCTCCGCCGCTTTCTGCTGACATCAGATCTCTGCCATGTTGGTATCCTATGCGAATGGCAGCATTTCGTTCCCCTTGCCGGGCAACCAAAGCAACGGGTGAGTCCTGACCGGCCCTCAGCAGGACCCGGACTGAGAAGCAGTTTCCGCGGGCTCCTAGCCCCGGTCCAGGGAAGTTCCGGGAGCCGGAACTCGGCCGCTCCGTGCTCGGTGTAAGCTCCTATAAGTGTAAGCTCCAAGAAGCAGTCCCCGCGGGCTCAGTTCCGGGAGCCGGAATTCGGCTGCTTAGTGCTTGTTGTATGCTCTGATAGGAGCAGGGTCCAAGAAGCAGCCTCCGCAGGCTCCGTGGGACGGTTCCGGGAGCCGGAACTCGGCCGCCCCGCGCTCGGTGTTCGCTCCGATAAGCTCAGGTTCTAAGAAGCACCCAGGCGCTGAACCCTAGCAATCTGTCTGCAAGCCGCAGGTGAATTGCAGCCTGAAATTACCTGATCTATGGCTGAATGAGCTGCGGTCAGTCTAAAACAGGGTAGGTGACGTCAGTTTACCATCATGGTGGCTGCTGGCCTCCTCTGTGGTCTGACCGGTGTGGAGAACCAAGATGGACCGCTTCCTTTCCCCCGTCTTGAACCCAGAATTCAGCCCTGAGTACGGTGCTTGCACGGCTGGCAGAAACTGCAGCGCTGTAACCCTGTGTCTCTATCCCAGCGCGCGTTGCAGACTCTAGCCGCGGGGCGATTTGCTGAATAAGCCGTGTTACCCTCCGTGCGACAAACCTCTCGCGTTTGAGTCCCCGTAGCAGATCCTCATGCGATGGAAATCCTTCCTCCAGGTTCCGGAGCACCCCACTATTGCTGGAAATTCCTAACAAGATATCCTTTAGCCGTCCTGACTTGTCATACTCCCACACAGTGAAGCAGCACACGGGGGTAATGCACTCCCCTCGCCGCCATCTTCCCGTCCCCTTTAGGGATGATTTTTGTAGGGGAAGAATAATATTTTTTTTTAAAAAATCAACACTTCTGGCTGCTAGTTGGAATGGGTCCCTGTAACAAAAGTTTACCAAGGGAAAAACAGGTTCATAACATATATTTCACAGGTACATAGGAGATGCCCAGAGAATGACTAGTTCTTAATGAGATGGCTTTGAGTTCTAGCTTATATAGCATCTTCAACCAAGAGCAGTAAATTTTTCCAGAAGTGATAAGACAAAGAAAAGGAATTTGAACTTCTAAGGATGGCAAGTTGGGGAAAAGTAATAACTGGCAGATAAGGCTAGTTAGTAAAGCTTGTTAATGTGAATTCCTCAGGGACCATCCATCCCCAGATAAAACGGATCTAAAGTTGTCTTCAGTGGCTATATTTCCTTCTCTCTGTATTTTACCTTCTGCCTTTATAAAAATCATATTCTGCTTTTGGGCAAATAGAGGGATAGCAGAGAGCTCTCATGCATCTTATTCTTTTGTTTTTGGGTACCAGGGATTGAACCCAGGAGTGTTTAACCACTGAGCCACATCCCTAGCTTATTCTTTTTAATTGTCTTTAGCCCTTCATGTTTTGGGATATTATATTCTGGATCTCCCACATTTGCTTTGTAAAACCAGCATCTTGGCCATTGGTAAGTAGCCTCAAGTTCCTAATAAAATGTCTATCCACATTTATAACATTGATTTGAAGTGTATGATTAAAATACTGACAGAAACAATTTCTCAAGAATCTAATTCTGTTCCTTTGTTGGATTAGGATTTGTTACAAAATGTCTTTTTCCGCTGTGATCATTATCATGTGTAAGAGTGGAAAGTTGTCATACTTTTCCTTATCTATCATAAGGAACACAGCTGATACTCCTATAATGGCAAAAGACAGGTTAGCAAGAGAAAAACAAAAAATGTATTTAATAAAAATTTTATTTGACACAGGAGCTTTCAGAAATGAAGAGCCCAAGAGCAGGGAGAACTGTCAATTCTTATGCTTAGATGTGATGAAGAATGGACAGTCCTGTAGAAACATAAGTGGATGAAATCGTGCTATCCAATGGGAATAGATGGAGGGTGGAAATCCAGCAAGGCTGTCTGTTCAGATTCCTCTTTAGACTTTGTGCAACATCCCTTTCTCCCATTAGTGTGGTGTAGAACAGGACTCCTATGGAGTGAAGCTCTTTAAGAGAGAAGGGCAAAGGAAGAAAGTGTTAATTTTTATGGCTTGCTATGGTGAAAGCAGTTCTGATTTCTAATGCCCATCTTGGGGAAGAGGAATTTTGGGTTCTATGACTTGCTTTGGAGGAGAAAGATGTGTGGGAGACAGAAAGGCAGGGGAAGGTCACAGAGTGACTTTACTTCTTAGACCTTCCGGGCTCTTCTAGTTCAAATTACTCAGCTAGCCAAAGTGGTATAATTAAGAAATGGTTTTCTGAGCCCCAACATAAACAGCATTTCATAATTTGAAAAGAGAGTCTGTCCTTGAAGACTATTCCTCATAGATCTATTTTTTAAATAATAATATTGTACTTTATACTTAGTTCATCTTTCTTTTTGAGCAATGAAAAAAAGCTATCTTTTCCCTGGGTGACCCTGGGTACCTTCCCTGTGATCTCTTTTGATACTTATCACTCTGTTGTGGTGAGTATTAAGAGGCCTCTCACAGTTTTCTTTAGTTTGGCAAATTCTCAAACCTAGTTTTCTTTGCACAACCCTGATGCTAATAATCATTAAAGCATTAACCTCAAGAAACATGGCCTCTGCTGACTTCTACTATTATGGAAAAAGAATGAATATCACTAATGCAGAAATCATGGTAAATGAAGATGCTTATCAGTTCTATTATTAGCTAATACTTTATAAAATTTGAAGTATTAATATTTTGGTGTTAAAAGCAAGGCTGTTAAAAAGGCAGCTATTTATAGATATTATAAACTACATTTATTGTAGTTCTAGGCTAAAATTGCCTTGTAATAGTGTGGTGAGCCGTTCTAATTAGACCGTGGCCGCCATTAGAAGATGGCGCCGGCTTCCACTGTGGCCTGTGATAAACAACTCCTAATATGGAGAATTGGCACGCAATCCCTTCCCACCCTATGAGAAAGGTCCATGTGGCAGCTTAAGATTGGTATGCTGGAGGCTTTATTAGGCTGTGCTTGGGCGCTCGGCGACGGGTCACTAGAAGATGATACATGAATCAAGGCCTGAATAAACTGCTGAAAGAAGAATCCTGTGTCGTGTTTTCCCTTGCTGGCGAGGGGTCGCGACATAATAGTGACATGTTAATGTAAATATTTTGCATAAAACCCACAATTCTCTAGTAAGTTTCATGCGACTTTTAGTTATATACTCTGATATTACAGGAAGTGACAAACTAATTAATGCTATTTTCATTATTGTAATTGTTCACATTTCTGATAGTAATGATCTTGCTTTTTTACACTGTGGATTTTGCAAACCATGGTTATGGTGATTTCATCTTTTTATTGGTACTCTCAGAATGTATGGAATCCTTTAATATAAACCATGGCATATAGCAAACAGTTAATACATGTTATTTGCTTTCTCAACAGTCTCCTCTACCTCTTCTACTTTCCAAAAATGCTTTTTATCCCTAGTTATTGGGAATATGCTAATCTGCTTATGTCATAATTTTTTTCAAAAAGTGAAATATTATTATTATTTTTGAGTCAACTTTTATTCTCTATAATTTTATTTTTTAAAATCCTTAGTTATTTTTGACTTTTCTATTAATTAAATTACAGCAGTCGTTTCTAATCATATAGATATTCTTTGCTAATTTTTCTTGAAAGAATTTTACTCTCTTTGATTTCTATACCTGGTTTATTTCCATTGATCATTATTCCTAATAGTCATTATTCTTAAATAGTAAAGAATATTCCAAAAGTGTTCCCTGGCTGATGTTTCATTTAAATTAGTCTATAGAGATGTGTGAATTTTAATCATATTATCTATTGTATTAGTTAGCTTTCCCTTACTATTACAAAATATCTGGTATACTCAACTTATAAAAAGGTTAATTTTGGCTCACAGTTTTGGAGATTTTTGTCCACGAACAATTGGCTCCATTGCTTTGGGCCTGTGGTGGTCCACTAGCTTATGGTGAGAACACCTGGCAGAGGAGGCCAGTTCACCTCATGGTAGCTGGGACATGAAGAGAGAAAGAGAAAGAGCCCAGTGTCCCACAGCCCCCTTTAGGGGCACATCCCTAATGACCTAAAACCTCTAACTAGGGCATACCTCTTGGAGTTTCCTACCACCTGCCAATAGTGTCAAGCTGAGTACGTAGCCTATAACACATGAACCTGTGGGGAACAGTCTGGATCCAAACTATAGCATCTACAGGTTGAATTTGGCCAATAAATATATTTGGTGTGATTATTACAGTGTTAAAAATATTGAAATGTAAGTGTCTTAAGGGGAGACACATACACTACAGTTCTGACACAGGTGCTATTGTTTTAATAGCAAATCCTCATTTACATATCTGTCTGATCCCTAAAGGTATTTCAGATTTGACCCTGCTTTGAGTATTGAAAATGAACTGGCTGTCTAAATGACCAAAATGACACTCATGCTTTGATTAGTAGTTGCACTCTATAATTAAAAATTGAAATTGAATTTGACTTTACTAATTGTAAAGCCTACCTACTTACCCTCTGCAAGTCTCAGTTTCTTTATTTGTAAAATGGAAATAACAATAGCTTCCAACCCTAGGATTGTTATAAGGATTACATTAAAGGATGTCTGGTATATACTACACGATCAATAATGGAAGTTATTATTATTGTTGTCCCAATTTTTATAGCCCTATAAAGTAAGCTTTTAAATACCTATGGTTGGGATGGAGAGCTAATGGAAGGCACTTTATAAAAAATAAACGTTTATAGCATAATGTATATGGTTGTTACAGTTATTAACATCAATAAGTAACAATGGCAATATATTTTGGATTATTTCCATTTTGAGAAACCCACTTTCTAAGAAGTGTTTCTGGGAACAGCTTCTCAACAAGGAATATGGTGCATAGTTTCTGGCCATGACTCGAGTCCTGAGGGCATCTTCTGTCATTGGTGACAAGTGCCTAGAACCTAGACACTTGGGATTCCCTTAAGCATTTGAAAGGACTTCAGAAAGGTAATTTTTTGGCAGCTGATCAGTGTAACCAATCACTGTATCATTATTACATGCTATGGTTGATGTACTTTTTGGCCTGGATTTCTATGGAAGCATGATTTACCAAATGACTTTACCTTTGTGCCCCTTTGAGTGTCACAGATGGGGATACATGATGGTAGAGAGAACAAATCTCTGTCATGCATCTAAATTTAGTGACTTTGGATGATCACATAAGCATACCCATAGGCAGCGCTCAGTCTGTTTCTTTTAAAATAAAAACCCTTGTCTTCAATAATGAACAGCTTCTTATTTGTAGGTAGATTTCAATTACATTTAATAATAGTATAAAAAGAGGGTACCCAGGAGACCCATGAATTTCATAAACAAATATCTTTATTGAGGCAATAATATGTCATACAGTAAAAATTTCCCCTTTGGATTACAGTGATTACTTGAATAATCTTGCCAAAAAATATTCAATTGGATACAAAATAGCATAAATTTGCTGATGGACAACTGGGCGTTTCCATTCCCTCATTATTCCTGGAAAGGTGAGAGATAGTAAGGTATAAAATAAAATGCATTTTGTAATCAGAAAACCCAAATTTGGAGTCATAATTCAATATATACTATCTGAATCTTCATTTTACCACCATCCTTATAAGTAAGCTTTGGTACCCCCATTTTTCAGGTGCATAAGCTGAGGATCAGGAAAGTAGAGAAAATTTACCAAGGTCTTTTATCTAATTAGGACCTGAGTCAGGATGTAAAACCCTTACTGGAGTTTAAAACCAGTTCTCTGCATATCATAATAGACTGTGCATTAAAATGTGTTTTTAAATTATGAGACATTATTGATAAGGATTTGAGAACAGGTTCTCACCCTGATCCTTTGGGATCAGAAAGGGAATACCAAGAAAGTAAGACCCAGACAACAACAGAAAACTCCCCCCAGGGCGCCTCCGGGAATAGTTCACAGGACAAGGCCCTGAGGCCAAGTTCGGGGAGTAACTCCCAGTAATTAATCAGTTTGACAAATGGTTGCACATGAAAAAGGAGACCAGCTGTGAATCAGGAGGCCAGAAAATCAGGGGAATCTACAGTGCCAGTATTGATTTGGTCAAAGCGGGAAGAAAGTTGGAAGAGGAACAGCAGGCAGCAGTAGCCTGGACCAGGCCAAAAGATTCTGATCTCTCATGTGTCCTTTGGAACCTTCCTGCTAGAAGGATTGTGGGGTTTAAGGGATGCTGGATCTCGGTGTATTACAGGCACCGCCAGGAATAATTTAATTATGATGAGGGATAGAGGAAATGCACCGGAGAGAGAAAAGCCATCAGAAAGGGAGCTGGATTCTAATTTTTAGATGCAAATAGACAACTCAATTCCTCACTATGGATGGATGTTGCCAGGGAGTAGAGGGAAGGGATGACCAATGAAATTGATCGTCTGTTTCAAGCTTGATAGACCCTCATCTTACCTGATGAAGAAAAAATAAATCTTTTCTGCAAATGTGATAATCTTGGATTGTAATAGCAGATGTAGGAGGAGAAAAGGAGAGCAAGGAGAATCAAAATGCATGGGGGATTCCAGACAGGTTTGGCCTCATTTCTTCCTGCCCCCAATATATACCCTTGAATGAACTTTTCACTATGTATGTGTGTGAGAGCCAAATTTTGCAGATGCAGTATGCTGAAAATGTCATAACAATATGAAGAATGGTAATTTCCCATAGGAAATTATGTTTTATGTGCTTGAAGCTTGCATACACTTTTGCATTCTTTCTTTTTTTTGGTGACATTTTCTCATCTTTGTACTTCGTTAGCATTATGGAACCAGCCATTGGTGTGAAACAGAGCTGTCAAACATAATACAGAATTCTATAAAGCTCAGAAAATTGAAACTCTTAGTCCCTACACGGGTCCCAATTTCAGGTGCATTACATACTCTGTCATAGCGAGTAAGACTGCTTCAAGCTCTGTCACTGTTACAACCCCACGTCTCAAATATCATTTGGTGGCTGCAATATTTTTACCTCTTTTAAAAAAAATTACTTTATCCAATGGCATTTGTGCTGAACAGTGATGAGAATGACAGCACTCAGCAATGCCAAAAGCATTCAGGGAATTTAATCTCAATTCCAAATGCTTAAGCTCGAGTTCTGCACACTTTGAATATTAAAGGACAGGGGAAAATAGGTTTGAAAGATTCTAGTCATACATCAGCAGGGGTGCAAAGAAGCTTAGATATAGATAGGAAAATTATTTTTAAGACTTCCATACAAAGATTTGAAAGCAAGCAGTGAATTTAAGGGTCTTTCTGTAACAACTACCAACTTTTCAGTACTGGTTGAATGCAGAGTATAATGCCATTCACTTTGAGAAACAAATTAATCTAAAAATATAATGCTACTTTTGTTTTTAATTATTGAATAAAGTGCATTTGTTGAGTACAACTGTGTGTCAATAATGCCAATTTTAAAGTTCTTTGACATCTTGTCATGTCAAACACGTAAACATGGAAGCCTGTGAGTGTGTGTGTGTGTGTGTGTGCATGCTTGCTCCCTCACTCTCTTTCTCTTTCTTGTTAATTTTTCAAGAAAGCAAGTTTCACAGCAATGTTTGGAGTTAATAATAAATTTAGCTCTGTGTTCTGCATTTCTGAGCTGAAGAAACTTCTAACAAGTAGTTATCTCATCTTCTAGGAAGACTTCTTATTTTCTTTTTAGAATAGATGCCAGTGTCCTTTCACCTCTCAACATTATATAACTCTGTATTATTATGTTTTTACTGACTCAGAAATTGTATGTCCACTTCACTAGTCTGGAATTCATTGATGGAGTAAAGGATTGATAATCTTGTCAGAGTAAAGGATTGATAACCTTATCATTTTAACACATATGTCAGAATGCTTCAAGACTCAAGACTCAAGTCTAAAAGTTCTCATAATCACAGGCTAGTACTAATAACATTGTTAGTATTAACAATAGTATTAGCTAAAAGCATTCTGCAATTCATATTTACTCTGTAATTTAACTAAGACATTGTTGTTATAATTTTTATTGTAATTTTTCAGATAATGAAGCTGTTTTAGAGTGATAAAGCTCAAGTTACATACACACAAGTGGTGGACCAGACTGAGGCATACCTACTCCAAAGCCCATACTGTTAACACTTCTTATTCTTTATTGACAGTTCTGCAAATGTGACCTCAGGTCACATTTTCCTCCACATTTTCTATAACATTTGACACTCTATAGGATTCTAGGCATAAACAGCATCATAGAAATTGCATTTTTAATATTGTATTGAGTTTAGAACTCTTATGCTATTTCTTCAGATGAATCAACTTTCTGCAGAACTCTGCTTAATAACATTTTACATTTTGAAAAACATTTTGGTCCATTAGTTGAATCAATGAGGTAACAACAGAGAGGAAAATGCTAAAAATATTAACAGATAGTAACCCTGCTTCCTCAGGGTGAGTTCTTCAATATTATAACAGTAGAATAGCTTTGCTATCTTCAGCTAAGCATATAGTTCAGAAATTAACTTTTGCTAAACATATGAAAAGATGATAGAAAACACAAAAATGTTTTTCATTCATCCATGAATTAACTCACATGCTGTAAGCAACAAGAAGATATCTTTGGAATCTCCAAGATGCTGGTATTTTCTAAATTATAAGGAACTTAGAGATTAGCAAGTGCTAGAATAATTAATTTGCTTTCTGTCTTTTGAAAGCTAGGTGAATGAAATTCACTGGAAAATGTCAGGACAATTGTGAAGTTTATTGGAACAGAGGAGCAGTGTTGGTTGAACACTTCAAGTAGACTCTGCCCATCCATTCAGGTGTCACTTTCTTGTTGCCAGCTGTCTAGATCCAAGTCTTGTGCTAGGTTCTAGATTTATAGAGACATGTTTGTTAAGAACATCACAATTTGGCTAACAGGTGGATAGGAAAACAAAAATTAATTATTTTACAGCAGAGAATGCTCTAGTTGAATTTTTGTTTAAATATAGTTGAGAGGGAGAGCAACTTTTCTGGGAGAAGGTGCCAAGAAGGTCCCTGGAGAAAGTGGCATTTGGTTTGGAGTTTAGAGAATGAATGAGGTTTTGGCTTCTAGCTGGATTCACTGGAAAACTTTCTATAGTTCCTTGCCTTCAAAGTTTTCTGTTGTTCAAGTTGCTGTTGCTAGTTTTCTTCTCTAATGTGTCTTATTTTGAAACAGTATCAGAAAATACTTGTCCATAAGTTAATTTACTCATATATACATTTATATTTATTTTAATCTTTCTTTTTGGTACCAGGGATTGAACCCAGGAGCACTTAACCACTGAGCAATATCCCCAGTCCCCCACCTTTTTTTCTTTTAGAACAAATCATGCCATGCTACCCTATTAACTTTGTCTGGAATCCTCAATATACTCTGGCCAAATAATAACATAAAAGAGTAGGAAACCATTTAAAGCAATGAGAAAAACCAGACCATGGGGTATCAGTGATTAATGAACAACTCATGTACAGAGAAAGCTGAATTGAACTTTATAGATGCCCTCAAAATAGGTATTAATGAGAAAACTGCAATGTTGGAAGTCATGTTGAAGTAAAGTTTTCCTTTAACAAATTGATAGCCCCTATATGAATATGACTTTTAACTATAATTCCCAGCCCTTTTTCATATTTTATTTACAGACAGAGTCTTGCTAAGTTGCTCAGGGCCTCACTAAGTTGCTTGAGGCTGGCTTTGAACTCCTGATCTTCCTGCTGCTGGTATTACAGGCATGTACCACCACGCCTGGCCATTTTAGTTTATTTTAAACGCATGAGAGGGAGATATATTCATCTTCTTACCAAAGACTACTCACATAATTGCTTGGTACAGTAATGCTCAACAATATTTAGGTGATTAAAAAATAATGAATACCATGACTAGCTGCCCCTGTCAAATTATGTGGGAGACTGAACACTGCTGATCCTCTTAGCAATTCCAGGGCTGGTTCTTCTTAAGTCACGTAGAGATAAGTTACTTTCTCTTTCAAAGAGAGTATAACTTTTTAAAGCTTTATTCTTTGCTCTTAGCTTGAGAAAGTAGGCATTCATATTTCAAGAGGATGTCTGTACCTAGTTGTGATTTATTAGTAGGCTAAATTAATTCAGGATACTATACATCAGAAAAAATTTTTGATGTCTCAAAGATAGGTCATTGGTCCAGTGAATGAGGCTAGATAGTCTCCATGAAAAGATTAAAGTATATGGTTTGCTGTGGTCTAAATTTTTATGGTGCCTTCCTCAAATTCATATGTTGAAATCATAAGCCCCATGATTAATGTATTAGTAGGTGTCAGAGGCTTTTAGGAGCTGATTAGACCACGCTGGTAGAGTCCCTGTGAATGGGATTAGTGCCTTTCATGGAGGCCTTAGGGAGTTTGCCCCTACTACTATGTGAGGCCTTAGTGAGAGGTACCATCCATAAGCCACCCTTACCAGATGTGGAATCTACCTTGACCTTGGACTTCCCAGTCTCCAGAACCATGAGAAATAAATTAGCATAGTCTGTAAAACACTCAGTTGATCATATTTTGTTACAGCGGTGTGAACGGACTGAGACACAGTTGGAATATCACTCATCTCCTTAGTTGTCCTTCCCTCACCCGTATCTCACTTGTTTTTTCTGTCTCTGTTATTTCAAACCTGCCTTCTCTCTAATTTCCTACCAGTTTGCTCTTTGTAGTTTGCTGAGCTGATGGATAGTTTTGACACTCCTATATCTTTCATCTAATCCACATCTCTATGGCTTGTCTTCTCCCTTCTGGTGTGATTCTTGTTTTAGATTTCTCATGTGCTCATCACCAAATTTAGCTGAGACCCACCCTCTCTTTTCTGGGTAGGCCTGACATCAAAATGTTTTTCCCTTACTGATTTTGAACCTAGTGATTATGTCCTACAAACTGAGCAGGGCTGCTGCTGCTCTGGTTAATGTTTCTCCTATAAATACTGTCATGAGCCTATATGACCATTTATTGAATGAATTCTATGAGGCACTTTGTTATCACTGTTATTTATTTTTAAGCTGTTATTTATTTGTTTCACACCCAGTCGGTGTTAAGTATCATTGGTTTGCAAATAACTGAAATAAGACTTGCATAATACCTCCTAATTTTCACTATTTAGGACTCTTTCTATTGCACTTGAGAGAAATCCAATTCAACTAGCTTAACTAAGAATTTTGATGGTCTCATGTTCCTGAAAAGTTAAGAAGGTTAAATTTTTTGGCCTGTTTGGATCCAAGGATTGAAACTATGTCATCAGAAATTTATTTCTTTTTCACATGTCTCAGCTTTCCCTCCCTGTTGGAATCATTTTCTGGCAGCCACTTTCTATGCAGTAGCAAAAATGGTTGCTGGCTGCTCTATGCTTATATTCTGCTTATAGAGGTCTTGGAGAATATGCTGATTGGACAGCTTTGGATAAAATCCTGGGCATGAATCTGAACTGACCTAATTTGTATTCCAGGCCAAGTCACCAGAATATGCTTCCCCCAAATATGAAGGATTGTTGAGTTAAGGACAATTTAAAAATGACACAAAAAGAATTCTTTGTCTTCCCTCCATTTGCCTAAAAGGAATACCTGTGCTTACAAAAGATTAAATGTATCCTGTTCCTACTACCACATGAAAAGAACAAAGGTTAACTACTAAACACAATTTTAGATCCTTATCCAGACATGATACCTGAGGAATTTACATGGAAAACATGTACTGAGTAGTTTATATCTGCCATTTATTGGTCTTTTCCCAAGTTGTCACCCCTAGAAATTGAAGATCTTTTCAGGTCTTGTTACTTTACTGAAAATTTCTGTTCTTTGTTAAGTATGCTATATAAGCTGAAATTCAAACCTATTTATCTATGTACTAGTCTTTCTCTGAGTATCTCCTATGTATATAATGAGTTACATGCTAATAAACTCCAATTTATTTTTCTCTTGTTAACCTACCTTTTGTAACTGGGGTCTGTTTCTAATAAGAACCTTTTGGGAGTTAATTACTCACCTACATCATGAACCAACCATTGTGGGTAAGATGATTGAGCTTTCTGAGTAACCTGTCCTGTATTAGGTGACATCCTTGTAGTTGAGATTAAGGATGAGATGTTTTCTAAAACATGGGAAGAAAGAAAGCATTCACTATAAACCTCTCCGGTTGAGTCAGAATTTTAACCTCATTCTGTGTATTTTTTTTTTTTTTAGTTGTAGTTGGACACAATACCTTTATTCCATTCATTTATTTTTATATGGTGCTGAGGATCAAACTCAGGGCCCTGTGCATGCTAGGCAAGCAGCTCTACCGCTGAGCCACAATCCCAGCCCTATCTGTGTAATTTTTAAACAGTGTGAAAATATGGTCATTCATTCATTCAACAAATATTTAAACATTTCAAAGCTATAGAATACAATGATGAACAGGCAGGAGGATCATAAGTTCAAAGCCAGCCTCAGCAAAAGCAAGGCATTAAGCAACTCAGTGAGACCCTGTTTCTAAATAAAATACAAAATAGGGCTGTGGATGTGGCTCAGTGGTCGAGTGTCCCTGAGTTTAATCCCTGGTACCAAAAACAAAACAAAACAAAACAAAAAGGCATAATATAATTTCAAGTAGTGAAAAGTTCTGTAATGAACTTGGCTGGGTGAGTGGTTTGTGCAACTAGTGAGGTCAGGGAGTGGGTATTTGTGCAGGAAATGGATAAACTTCAAGGTTGCAGGGAAGGCCAGGAAATAGCACTTCTGTGAGGTGGCCTGCAAATTCTTGGAAGATGAGTTACATGGCTTGAATTCTCTTTTCACTCAATTTCTCGTCTTCTCCCATTTATAGATGCCAAATATAAATTGTTGGCTTCATAAGTAATCGTGGATTTGCAGCTACCTGGGTTCTTAATTTGTGTCCCTGGAAATGTCACTAAAATGGTGATTAAATGATACACATTGATTTTTGCTGTCATGCTAGACTAGAACTTGCTAGCACCCCTCCCTTGCTAACTCTGCTCCTCTCTTTTGTTAAGGTGACAGCTGTTTGAACCTTCCAAGGCTTCTGTACTCCCCTACCACTTCTGTTGTTTGGCATCTTGGCAGCATACCATTTGCTTATTTTTCTTTCTTTCTTTCTTTTTAATTCTTCCCTCTCTATATCTTTTTCTGTTACTTGGTCTAGACAGCTTGGGTTTTGCACAAATTGGCTTGGCTCTTATAGTCATTACTATTTAGAGAGTATCTTTTCTTTCCATGTAACAAATCGACCAATCACTGTGTAATCTGTGGCTCTTCTGTTCTTAACAATTTTTCTTTTTCCCTCTTCTGGAGGTATTTTCTCCACCTATCCTCCAGACCAGATTACATGCCATTTTGAACGTTTGAGGCTGCACTGATCTACCAGACTCATTATTCTATTTGCTTTCTTGCTCTCTGTACCATGCATCCACACTAAAGCCAAACAACTGGATCCTTTACCCAATACTTTAACCATAATCTTGGCAACATCTCTCACATTCATGTTTTTTTCTTGCAAACTTCAGCACAACCAATCTATTTCAGACTCCTACAATCTCATACCTGAATGGCTACAGTGACCTTTAGCTGGTCACATCATTCTGTCCTTCATGGTCCATCTTTTGTTAGTATCATGATTCTTAAAATATGACTCTGGGAGTCATGCTCATAATCAAAAAATTTCAAAATATTATCACTAATATAATGAAGCACCAACTTTTTAGTCAGGCATTTGGCATACTTCATGTTAAGCTATGGCTCCACCAATCCAACACTCTCCCTGCAGTCTCTAGAAGCTCTACTTTCTAGGTAAACTAATCCATACATTTTCCAAAAGCATATTGACCTGCCTAGAATTCACTCTTGTGTTTCTGACTCCTTCCATCTACACAGAAGGGACTGTGGACTTCTTTGTCTCTATAAATGTAAGCAATTTAAAAACTATCTGGGTTTTCTACCTTACTTATCTTGGAGTCCTTGGTAATGACCTAAATTGGAACTCAGCATTCCTTCTTGCAAATCATTGTAGAATTTAATAAATGAAGCTTTTACTTTTTGCCTGATATTGTAATTGTTTTTATGTGTGTAGATCTCTGTCTCTGATCTCTTATTCGTATTTCTCCCTGACATTCTTAGTGCCTGCTTAGTGTTCTCTTCAAAATGTACATTATCGACTGACTGTTTTTCTTATTAGTTTAGTTTTATGGCCCCATCTTTCAGTTGAATGGAATGCACCAATGCTCACCATTGAAAATTGGTTTTTTGCAACATGGATTCTACACAACTCTTTGTTTCTGTATTTTTTGATTACTATATGTGTGTATTTTTATTTTCAAAAAAGCAAGTCTTTTTTTTTTCAAGTAAATCTTGATAATGCTAGGTTTTTTTTCAGGCATATAGGTTGATATTTTGTGCGGAATGTTTCCCACTTGGTTGTTCCTAGGAGTATAGGGATAAGTGGGAGGGCACAGATGTTTGGTGAGAGAGAACCTAGATGGGGTGAGGCCTGCTATAATTTGCGTTTGGAATACTCTCCAAAGGCCCATGTCTTCAAGGCCTGTCCCCCATTGTGGTACCACTGTGAGGTGGTGGAGACTTTAAGAGATGAGGTCTAGTGGGAAGACTTCTTTCATTGTGGGGTATTAACCTCAGGAGGATATTGGGACCCCAGCCTCTTCCTCTTTCTTTCACTTCTGGCCATGAGATGAGCAACTCCACTGTACACTCTCTTCCCTGATGGGGCCTCACCACAGGCCCAGAGTAAAGGGTCAATTGATAATAGTCTGGAATCTCTGAAACCATGAGCCAAAATCAACTTTTGTATTTAGAAAGTGATTATTTCAGGTATTTGTTACAGTTTGGACAGCAAATTAATACAAGTCCTTTTCCCTTACACCTGACTTTGCTTTCCCTCGAATTTTCCCTTCTCCCCTTTGATTTGTATCTTTTTCTTCATGAGTCAAAATATATTGAGGTGATGTTAGGTTGGGCTCTTGCTTCTGGAGTCCAACTGCCCTTGGTTTAATAGTTCTATTGGCCACTTACTAGCTCTTCCACTTGGGGAAAATTACTTGACATCTCTGAGAGCCTCAATTCCCTTGTTTACATCTTGGAGTTATGGAATTCTCAAGGCTTTTATAAGCATTGAGTGAAGTAATCCTTATAAAGCATTTAGTAAAGACTGGTCACATACTGACCAAATAGTCAGCAAACTTTAGCTGGTGTTGTTAGTTCATTCATAACCTAGACAACTCTAGGTAGTTTTTGTTTTTATTACAATCAAATTAAAACACCAAAAATATTTAAAAAATACTGGCAAGTACAACATGAAGGTGATGTCAACCTTCTACTTCTAGAGAGCTCTAGAGGTAGAGGAGCTATTTATATCCCTGAGGTGGATTTGAATGTGAGTTTTTTAGACTCTATACTTGGGCCCAGTGTCCCCTGGGGACCCTTTCTAGTCATTGTAAAGGAGACCAAAATTAGAATTAGAAGTTTATTAGAATGACCAAAAAATGGGTTTATAGGCTACCTTTAATTCTGCTAAAAAATTTTAGAAATATTTTGAACATTTTATATACTGCACTATATTAATGGTACATTTTAAATGTACAAAGCTAAGTTGACAAAATATCTACAGCTTTCTAAATTTAATATTAAAATTCTTGCAATTAGTCTTTAAAATGCTTTATGTATGTTTATGTGTATGTGTGTGTATGTGTGTGTATGTGTGTGTGTGTGTGTGCGGACTTGGTAGTAACCATTTTATTAAGTCAATACTTTTAATGGGAATTGTATTCCATGGGATGCCACTTCATCAATACATATTTTATAAGTGTATATACTTTCTTTAAGCCTTTCTAAACATTATAATCCATAATTTAAATACTAATAAACAATCATCAACAGTCTTTTTATTAGAGTTTAAACGTATTGTTATTTTCCTGTTATTTCTTTCTTAAAAACAAAGAATTGGCAGTAACAGTAGGGGTCACTATAGCAAAAGAAACCAGACATTAAAAATGACTTTTTTCTCCCCTTCCTTTTTCTAGGAAACATTACACATTACAAGAGAAATTATAGTCTAATTTGTTGAAACTCAATGTGTCCATCTTCTGACTTTGAGGAAGGCAGGTTTCATTTAAACCAACATCTTTATGGTAGGAGATTTATATCCTTTTGGGGAAGTAGGTCTAATTTTTACATACCTTAAAGTCAAGAAGTTCTTTTATAAAGACAATTAAAATTCTACCATCTAGATTTTGAGTCATTTATTCTTTTTCTTTCTTTCTCTCTCTTTTTTTTTTAAATTAGAGACAGGGTCTCACCGAGTTGCTTAGGGCCTCTCTAAGTTGCTGAGACTGGGTTTTGAACTCACAGTCCTTCTGCTTCAGTTGCTGGGATTACAGGCATGTGCCATCACGCCTGGCTGAGTCATTTATTCTTATTTAGTGTCCAGAAAAAGAAATATACTGATTACATATTTTCTCATCAAAAATTTCATTAACAACATAGTTTATTTATGAGATGGAAATAAAATTACCTACCTTATGAAATTGATGGTATGAAATAAGGCATCAGATGCATTCATTCTTTTACTTAATCAACAAATTTGGGTGAGCCCCTACTGTGTGCCAGTTGTGGTGACTATAAGACCACAAGACAATGTGCTTTCAGTTTATCAAACTTATCCAGGTTTCTACACATAGTAAGCCTACTCTTCAGGAGTAAGAGGCATCTTTATAACGTTCCTAGACCTAGTGGTTTGCTATGAAGCCGTGTTAGTGTTTAGCTCCCTGATAATTCTCCGAAGTACCTCCCCTTTTCACTTCAAGCTCATGTGGTTTGAGAGACAGAGTCCTCTCCAGCCTCCATATGTGGAGATCTGGTCAATGACGGTTTTTATCCCTCATAGGTTAGTGTTCTAACAAACCAGGCCCACTAGGGTCCCTCTCCTGCTTCAATCTGGACCTGATTTCCTGTCATTGCCTGCCTCACACATCCCACCTGCACACCCCATGGTAGTCTGGGTTATATTGGCCTCTTCCTAACATGCCCTTCCCCTGCCTCTTCCTTTGTCAGTTCTACCGTTTTCCTATGACCTAGCTAGTCTCCCCTCCTGCCTGCTGCTTGGCTAAGCTGCCTTCTGAAGTCCTCCTTGGTCTCTGGCAGTCCTCTGTCTGCAGCTGTGTGGTGTTTCCATACTTTTCTATCAATGTCTCATCTCCACTTCAGATGGTGCATGTCTGGTGTCTGAATTTAACTATTCTGTGTGAGCCTAACACTTTGCCTGATGTCTGGAACCCTGTGGTCACCTGACACAGGTATGTTGGTTAAAGTACTTATTAGCACCGTGGCAGAAACCCGTCTTTGTGACATGCTTGTGTTGAACTGTATAGTCCTGAAGGAAGGTACTTCAAGTGACTAGGAGCTGAATTATTTAAACACCCTGCTCTTTGAGTCTCTGAGAGAAGACGAAGGGTATTCATTAGTTTGCTCAGGTTTGCCTTAGGGAATGGTCTCAGGACTTCATCCAGCAGTAGTTATTGAACAATGTAGAGTCCCAGGTCATTCACGCTTGCTGTGTTGTTTTTCTTCTCTTGGCTTCCCTGGCATTTACAACCTGGGCTATTAATTTGGCAATTAATCATGTACATCTTGTGGTATTTCTTCTTTGTGATGTATGTTGTCCCTAGCATGTGAATAGGGATCATTCATTCATTAGCATGTTGAAAGTTTGTTTTTTTATTTTTTATTGTTGGCTGTTCAAAACATTACATAGTTCTTGATATATCATATTTCACACTTTGATTCAAGTGGGTTATGAGCTCCCATTTTTACCCCATATACAGATTGCAGAATCACATCAGTTACACATCCATTGATTTACATATTGC